>NC_141608.1:54642004-54946170 GCF_047967505.1 Dipteris shenzhenensis
CAAAGGCAACTGGTAGGATAAGTAGTTCACAATGTGCCTTGCTAATTTTTCCCATGACACTATTGTCTCTGTCATAGACTTTGCTGAAAATTATTCATTTCAAGAACAAGATGAGATACAAAGTGCTCATTAGTATAAGAAGCAGATAACAATTCTTGTGCATATCACATACAACCATTTGCTTGATTCTTCTATGCAAAAACTAAGTGGGAAAAGTATCTCCCATTGGTGGAGTTTGCCTATAATAATACAATGCCTAGCTCCACAAGAAAAGCTCCATTTGAGGTCATCTAAGGAAAAGTAATTTTACCCCCAATCCTTCGGACAAAGGATGAGATTTTTGCAGCTGATGAGTATGTCAGAGATCTCGAGACAGCTTTCAGCCAGGTACGGACAGCCATAGAGAGGTCTCAGTTAAAGCAAAAGGAAGCTGCAGATAAACATAGAAGGCAGCTTGACCTCAAAGTTGGAGAGTGGGTACTTCTAAGGTTTGAGAAGACAAGGCTCCGCAAGATGAAGGGTAAAGAAAAGGCGTATGCTAAACTATTCCCCGGGTACTATGGGCCATTCAAAGTCATACATGAGATAAATCCAGTATCCTTCCGATTGGAGTTGCTAGATCGCTGGAGGATTCACAATGCCTTTCATGTGAGTCTTCTCAAGAAGTACCAGGACCAAAACCAATGGAACCAGTTCTGGAAAACCCACCAGTGGTGGAAGATTTGGAGGAGATCCTCCAACGTAATCTACTTGTGCTGACTCATAGGAGTCCATGTTAATGCAACACACATACCATTTCTACATTTCACATAATAGGGAACATGATACCTTATTTGTGCAGAATGCTTTTGGGAGTGCCTTATTTCTTGGCAAGGCACAGAAACAACAACATGATGATTTCTGGCCTGATTTTCCTCGTTGATCAGGCCACCACTGAACGAAGAGCTGTTATAAGGCAGCATAAAACAGTCCCAAGATGGCTGTTGGATACCTTAAAGGACAGCAAACAAGCTGAACCTTTGCCTGCCCGTACTAGAGCAGCTTTTCGTCACATGGAAGGACACTTAGTAGTTTTTGCATTGATTGTTACAGCTTGCAACGAGGAACCACTATGTCACAAAAGATGCATTTGACTATAAGGATTGGATGGCAGCTATATTAATTATATGCTATTGATTGGAGCGTCTACACAGCATATTGCAGCATTTAAGGCTCATTTGCAGCAGTCATTTGAAATCATAGATTGGGCTTCACTATTATCTTCGCAAGCAGTTTATTCATAAAGAGAGGGACATTATGATGAGTCAGCCCAAGTACATTAGACAGCTCTTGCATCGTTTTCAATTTAACGATTGCAAACTGATTTCCTTCCTTGGAATCTCAATTTCGTTTCTCTTTGGAGTATGCAAGTGAGCATTTCGATGTCACTCTTTATCAGCAAGTTGTTGGATGCTTGATCTATTTATGTCATAGGTCGCCTGTGTTTTCAGTATGTGTTTCTTAGTTGAGAAGATTTATACATAGGCCTAGTACACTTGCATTGGCAAGCACTGAAACGTGTCTTTCGATACTTAAAAGACACACCAACTTTGGGACCTCTGTATAGTCATGGTCTTAGCATGCTTTTACAGATAGTGACTCCATGGATACCATGGAATGCTATTCTTCTATTGGCACTATGGCGGTCATACAGTTATGGATTCATGCTACAGGTAGTAAATTAGAAAGTTTCTGGCTCCTTGCTTTATCATGTGTTCCTTCAAGTTCGCATGCAAGAGCGTTTAAGGACTCTGCAACTGCTAGCAATCCATGTGAGTATCCTGCCTCAAGCGAAAATTGACCTAGACGGAGCTGCACGAATCCTAACATCGGCACCCTAAAAAGGCACCAGCAATAAGATATAAAACGGAAGATAGCACTCACGGTCAGAAGCTCCACCCGCCAGACCGTATTTTGAACAAGCTATTGTAACCTTACTCCAAGATTTCGCCTTCCCGGGTTATGATAACAGGCTTGGATTTTACTTCGGGGTACTTTCTTTCAATAAACAAGCCATCCTCTGCAATTATTTGCGAGTCCTCTGGGTCTTCCTGTAACAAAAGCACGACCCAGTTAACTAGGGGTGACAATAAAAAATTGGGCCAGGATGAGAAAGCACCGAGTCAGAAGCTCTCGAATTCGCAAATAAGATTTACCACTTCTGCCATGTACTCTAACCCGCGTGACCAACTTTCCCTCTGAATCTTCTTCCACTCTTTCCAAACCTTCTCTATCTTGGTCGCCTGGCCTGTAACATACACCTAATCTTTATTTGTTTCGGATGACTTTCAAGATCACTTGACAATTGCACATCTTATCTCTGGTCCTAAGGATGACGTACCATAGATTTCAGGATGAATGGAAGGAACACCGCGATTCTGGATGAGACGGCGACGAGCATTGTAATTGGCACGCCGGAGGCTGTTGACGTCAACGGTGGGGATGTCCTGAAGGCTACTGAAATCAAATCCGCTGGAGTTGGAGTCGACGGAACAGCAAATGCGGCTACGGCTACTGCTTCTGTTACGAGAGCTTTCGAGCAAGTGTGTATGGTGAGCAGGCACAATCGACTTTGACAAAGCAGCTGGTAAGCTCGCCATAGCCTTCCACTTTGGATTAGTTCAAATAGCAAAGGGACTTTGTGGGGATCCCATTAAAGGGGCAATGACATACAAATTATTTCTCACCTTGATTGTCATAATGTTATGTCATTTTCATAAATGCTTCACAAACTTTTTTTCCCACAAAACCATTGAGCTCAAGTGCTCCCTCCTCTGTAGAAGGGGACCACTTGCCACCTTGGCATGGAATTGTGGTTATAGACATAGTGATGTGGCTTCTTTAAAGTATGGGTGTAAAAGAGGCTTTGGAACTCTCTTGTAAATGAAGGTCAAGAAGAGTGGAGGAAGAGTTTAATGGGCTATAAGAGTGTATTGGCATCCCATATAATACATGAGAAGTATTCATGAGCATTGGTTCTATCTTCCCCCTTTGCATGTTTAATGTGGTATCAGACCTCCAGGATGGAAGTGCTTGCTGCTTGAGGGCAAACAAGGATCTTGAAAGCGGTCTTCTTGGATTGAATTCCATCGATGGGAGTGTTCTAGCACCAATTGAGGAAGTGGTTGTAGCTTATATCTCCATATATCAGAGCCCAAGAATTCCCAAGACTCAGAACGGAGAGACCCCATCGAGGACTTGAAGTCGGTCTTTTTAGATTGAATTCCATGAATGTGAGTGTTCTAGCACCAAGTTGAGGAAGTGGTTGTAGCTTATATCTCCATATCAGAGCCCAAGAATTTCCAAGACTCAAAACGGAGACAACCCATGCGTGACCTCTAGTTGAAGTAGTTTGAGATGAAGAACTAAAGCTGCATGCAAGAGAAACCTCCCCTAAGGGCAGCAAGGACCTTGTGAGAGTGAAGAGAAGCAAGGACCCTGTGAGAGTGAAGAGAAGAAGGATCCTAGTAGAAGAGAGGAGGTTTGTGAAGAGAAGAGCCAGTAGAAGAGGAGCCTAAGAGAGGAGATTAGGTTTGTGAAGGAGGCAAAGAACTAGCTTAGAGCTGACAGTGCATTGAAAGAAAGAAGAAGCACAGTGCAACAACCATGAGATCGCAGTCAAGTTGAAAATATCTAGAGAAGAGAAGCGCCCAAGAAAAGATCCATAGACATAGTCACCCATTGATCTATGTAGTACAAGCTTGACTAATGCTTAGGAGAACTGCTTGTAGGAGAGGTGTGAAGAACTGCCGCATAGAAAGATGACAACCAAGTAGATGAGCCCAAAGGCATTGGAGCTTTAACACAAGGAGCTAGAGAGGTGAGTCTACGAATGAAGCAGCAAGCCTTGAGATAGGGAGCGCCTCAAGCTGTGGCTATAGCAAGAGAAGTCGTGAGCTAGAGCCTGGGTTGCAAGAAGGATAGGTGAAAGATTGACACAAATCACAGAGATGAAAAGCTCCAAAATTCTACCAAAGCTCCAATCATCACCTTGTTGCTCATCATCCTTTAGTGTAGTTGCTTTGCTTCCCCTGATCTCCACTTCTGAACCTTTGCTGCATGACTATTAATATGGTAGCACATTTGTGAAAGGTGCTTGGATTAAACGAATAGAATTGTTAAGAACTATGTAGTGTGTTGGTTTTGAGCAACAATGTAAAGAGGAACACATTCCTTTGGAAGTTCAAGATTTTCTTACTGCTTGAGAACAAAACATCCATATAAATCCTATTGCTTCCCTTTCAAGACAAGGAAAAGGGTGAAAGAGACACTTGGAAGCAAAAGATTGATGTTGTTTTTCCCTTCCAAATTAGAAATAAGTGTTATATGTGGAGCCTGACCCTTTTTTTAGAGATTGTTTTCGGCTGTGCTTTGGACCCAGGCGTGTTTATACCCATCCCATGAAGGGGGGGTAGGGGGAGGCAATGACCCCCTAGTACCGTCTCGTCAAGGGGTTCCAAGGGGGGCCGATGACATGCCTTAGGCCCCCCTTGGTGGGGGTTTGGGGGCAGCGCCCTCCAAGCCAAAAATACATGAAAATTGGTACATGAGTTGTTCATGAATTGTGTGGTTAAATTTGTAAAATGGGGTGTGGCTTACATAGTAGGAAATGTGGTGGATATACTGCTTGTATCTTGTATCTTCTCACTTGTTGGATGAGAAAAACGTAGGACTGGCTGTTTCTCCGTGGACGTAGCCCACATTGGGTGAACCACGTATATCGGTGTCTCTTTGTCTCTTCCATTCTGTGCATTTTTTGTATTGTATATTTTACGCATCTGCTTCTCGCATTGTTGCTCCATTATCACGTTGCTCCTAACAATTGGTACTAGAGCATTTGTTTCCATTTGAGTCATTTAGAACGTGGTTCCTAGCTCAAGTGGGAGCAATGATGGAAGAAGGAAAGTTAAAAATTGAGAAGTTTAATGGCAAGAACTACCATCATTATAAGATGTAGATTGAGGATTATTTGTATCAAAAGGACCTTTTCTTGCCATTAGGTGGGATTGCAAAGAAGCTTGCAAGTATGTTAGTCGAAGACTAGGAAGTTCTTGATAGAAAGGCCCTAGGAATTATACGACTATGTTTGCCAATGTCAGTGGATTTCAACGTTCTTAAATAGAGACAACAAAGGACTTGATGAGTATGATGGATAAATTGTATGAAAAACCATCAGCTTCTAACAAGGTATTTCTCATGAAGCATCTATTCAATCTAAATATGTCAGAAGGTGGGTCTATAGCTGATCATTTGAATCAGTCTAATATGAATACAAGCCAACTAAGGTCTATAGGAGTAAACTTTGATGATGAGGTTCGAGCTCTTCAAATTTTGTGCTCATTGCCCGAAAGTTGGGATAGCTTGGTCATGCTGTGAGTAACTATTTCTAGGTCAAACACTTTAAATTTTGATGATGTTGGTGGTGTTCTCCTTAGCAAGGAAATGTGATAGAAAAGCACAGATGAAACATTAGGTAATGCTTTGACTCTTGAGAATAAGGGAAGACAAAGGGAGAGAGGAAAGAGCCCAAGACATCGCAACACATTAAGAAGAAGCAAATCCAAATCTAAAGGGAACCTGGAGTGTTGGCATTATGGGAAGAAATGACACTTGAAGAAAGACTATTGGTTGTGAAAGAAAAAGAAAGGAGATGGACAACAAGAGAATACGCTCTGTGTAGGAAGCAAATGTAATTGGCATAGCCGACCGTGAGTAGCACGGTGATTGATATTTGCCATTCCCATTAAAACAAAAAACAAAAAATAGTGCCTTGGGTGCAAGAAAGTGCTTGATACTAGAGGTTTAATTGGCCGGATATAATGTTCAAATCGTAAATGTACATTGGAGGATGCATATGAGGCTGAATGCCTAATATTGGAGGTGTTTGATGCCTTAAAAGGAAGGGTAAATTTCAGTTTTGTAAACTATTACAAATGCAAGTTTAGGATGCCTTGATATATGCATTACAAAAAGAGAAAAATACTATGGTTGCATTGGTAAATGCATGTTTTGATACCCAAGAGTGGACTATTGGACGCCAAAATTTGATGCTCTTAAACGTTCAAAAATAGAGTAAGTTTAAGCACTTGTGGCAAAGGGCAAATTTCAGATTTGGATGCTATATGCCTCCATGAAGTGACGACAATTTGGTGTGTAAAAAATTTAGAAATGTGCCAACACTTTGGGTGCTGTTGAATTGCATTTGGAAGTAACTATATGCATAAGGCTTGTGAATCAAGCATGGCTGAAACTTCTCAAACTACTCAAATTGTGGGCGAGAAACTCACCAAAGACAACTACAATGTTTGGTCCTATCTCATGGAAAATTTCCTCATGAGCAAAGGAGTATGGGGTTTGATTACACGTGAAGATGAATGCCTCAAATTGCCATGGGAGAAACCAATAGAGCAAGAAAAAATTTGGCATATAGGAATTGGGTTGAGAAGTCTAGAAAGGTGTTCCATTGGATATCAATATGCATTTCAAAACTCTCATTTCACATATCAAGAAGACTAACACTCCAAAAGAAGATAAAGTTTTGAAAACGTATGGTAGAACCACCGAAGCAAGGAAAATTCAGCTCAAGCAAAGAATCCATGGAATGTGAAAAGTTAATAGAAGTATTACAGATTATATTGTAGACATTAGGCAAATCACGAGGGAATTGGCTTCCATTAATTGCAATGCCGAGGATGATGACTTGGTGTTCATCACCTTAAATGGATTTGGGCCTCAATATAAGTCTTTGGACACATCTATCTCTGTGAGAGGTACTATGCCCAATTTTGAAGAGTTGGTTTGTTTATGCATGATGAAAAATTCAAAGAAGCCTGGACTAAAAGGGTCAAGTAGTAGTGGAAGAGATTATCTATTCTACTATAGGGGAGGTAGAAGTTATTTTAGAGGGAGGAGTCGACCCTCCAAAGGCAATGGGAGAGCCTCATGTGCTCAAGAACACAATATGGACAGAACTAAATATGTGCCAAGAAGCCGTGGTTACATGCAAAGAGGAAGAGGGAGAGCCCCAAACCATGGTAGAGGTGTGCAACAAGCTAGAAATTGCCTTTTTATGAAAAATATGGTCATTATAAGAGAGATTGCTATGCCAAACAAAATTACAGCCATAGAGGCAATGGTGGAATGCATCAATATAACAATTATGTTGGAAAAAGGGAGTATGATTATGAGCATAAGTGTGGAGCTCGTTTATTTAGCATGGAGCATGTTATGGGCAGCATGTCAGCCCCATCACAAAGTGTTGATTGGTGTATTGACTTAGATGCCACCAATCATATGACCTACCATTGTTTTACTCATAAAGATAAGATGCTAAATGGTGATTTTGTGGCTATGCATGATGATACAATGCATAAAATCACCCACATTGGAAACATTCCATTGGTTGATAAGAATGGTGTAGAGATATTAAGTGAGATTTAATAAATTTGGATGCATTGTGGAATATGTTTACAATGGTAAAGTTAGAAAAGGGCTTGTAAGAAGCCATAAGAGAGGAAAACCATTTAATTTTGATGCAGGAACACATTGTTTACAACAAGGTAGGTTTGCACGAAGTGGACACTTGACCAAGTTCAAGAGGCTAAATTATGGCATAAAAGGCTTGGCCATATGAATTATAGAAGGTTGAAGGAGATGCAAACAAAAGAGCTCCTAAGAGTGTTGCCTATTTTTGGTCACTTGGATTTCAACCATGTGTGTCCAGCATATTAGTTTGCCAAGAAAACTCGTTTGTGCCATTTCCAAAGAGGGGGAGAGTGAGTAAGTATCCTTTGGAAATAGTGCACTTTGATATTTGGGGTCCTATGGATAATGTAGCCCAAGGAAGAGCAAGGTATTACAATACCGTTATAGATGATTTCAGCTGCATGATATGGGTTTATTTTTTGAAAGTAAAGAGTGATGCTTTCAAAGTTTTTCCCCAATACAAAAAAATGGTTCAAAAGGAACTTCCAAGGGCGCCACAAATATTGCTTCCACACGTGGAGAGTACATGCCTTATGAGTTTGATGAGTTCTTGTATGGTCAAGGCATAAAGAGATGGGTTACACATATGTTCACTCTACAACAAACTGCTATTGCAAAAAAGGAAAAATAGAGTGATTGGAGATATGTCTAGAGCCATAATGGATGAAATGCATGTCTTTGACATATTGGGCTCAAGGAATGCACACAACGGTGCACATAATAGTGAATAGAACTCCTATGCATGCCATACATGGGATGACACCCTATGAGAAGCTTTATGGGTACAAGCCAACTTTGGCATATTTGAAGGTGTTTGGCAATGAAGTAAGAAAGAAAATGGAGCAAAGAGCCATGAAATGTGTGTTTCTTGGATACCCCACTGTAAGAAAAGGGTATAAATGCTATGATTGTGTTTCTTGGATACCCCACTGTAAGAAAAGGGTATAAATGCTATGATTCCACTTCAAGACAAGTGTATGAAAGCCAAGATGTCAAGTTTAGTGAGCATGAATCTTGGTATCAACCCAAAGCAATTTTGGTTGAGGATGAATACATGCCTAAGGTTGATAAGGAAAAATTAGAACTAGTTGTACCTTCAAGTAAGGTCATATCAGGTCCATCTAATCGAGAAGAAAGTGTGGATAGTGTGAATCCTTGAAGTAGAAGACTAAGGGGAAGTAAGTAGGTGCACAAAGGGAAGAAAAAAAATTGAGGTTGATGAGAGCATTGAGAATGAAAGTGGAGATAAACGACGTGATTTATAGCTTGTCAAAGTTCAAGATACCAAGCATGCCACAAAATATGTGCAGTGGCATGCTAGAAAGCAAGCGTCAAATCCACAACCCTTGAGGAGGTCGAAAAGGGTTAACATCATGTGGATAAGTTGACAGATAATGGATATATGAGAATGCACTATGACATATATGGTTATTAAAGTGCTCTTAAAGTGCAACATGTTGAACCAATCATGCTTTGAAGAAGCTGTAAAAATTTCAATTAGAGAGATGGTATGGATGAGGAGATGGATGCCTTGGACAAAAACCATGCATGGACTCTTGTCAAAAGACTTTTGGCTGTAAATGGGTCTATGAAGTTAAATGCAAATAAGATGGAAGTGTTGAAAGATACCAGGCAAGGTTAGTAGCACAGGGTCATGCCCAAACATATGGTTTGGATTATGATGAGACTTTCAACCCAGTTGCAAAGATGACTACCATAAGGATGGTTGTTGCATTGGTAGCATGTTTGGCTAGAAGTTTCGGCAGATGGATGTTAAAAATGCCTTCCTAAATGGTTCATTGCAAGAGGAGGTAAATATGCCATAGCCAAAAGGGTATGTATACACTAAGTTTCCAATGCATGTGTGCAAGCTGAAGGAAGCACTCTATAAACCAGCACCAATGCCATGGTCTGGCGATAAGTAAAAACCTTGCTGAAATTAAATTTCAAAAGTCCAAAGCTGATTACTCCTTTTATGTGCAAAAAGAGTAGTCCAAAATGGTGATCATAATCATGTATGTTGATGACTTGATCATCACATGCAATTATGATGTAGGAATTACAGCCATAAAGAAGCAATTGGCAAGGGAATTTGGCATGAAATACCTAGGATAGCTCAAGTACTTTCTAGGCATTGAGGTCATTGATGTTGGTAGCATTGATGATAAAAGATCTACTAGTGGGTATGCATTCTCTCTTGGAAGTGGTGTGATTAGTTGCAGCAGCAAAAAGCAACTCACAACTGCATTGTCCAGCACTGAAGTTAAGTGTAGAGGGGCTGTCATAGCAGCATGTGAAGAAACTTGGCTAAGAGTACTCCTACGTGAGTTGGGTGTATGCATTGATGGTCCAGTTGTGATATATTGTGACAACATAAGCACTTTAATGGTGGCCAAAATTCCCATTTACTATGCAAGGACAAAAGACATTGAGGTCCACAATCACCATATAAGAGAAAAGATGATAAGTGGAGAGCTTGATATGAGAAATGTCAAGACAGATTCACACGTCGTTGACATCTTTACCAAGTCACTGGGTAAGGATAAGTTTTGCCTTTTTAATGGGGCTCTACACCTATATGATGTACAAGCTCATGCCGAGCTTGACGGGGAGATTGTTGATGTATAAACTACGCATTTATGGATGTAGAGTGGTGATAAACTTAGTGAAGCGGCATCTTTGAAGTATGGGTGTAAAGAGTCTTTAGGACTCTCTTGTAAATGAAGGTAAAGAAGAGTGTATTGGCATCTCGTAACACATGAGAAGTATTAATGAGCATTGGTTCTATGTCCCTCCTTTGCATGTTCAGTGGAGTGACTACCCAAGTTTGATTTTGAAAAAACCCTTGGCAAGTCTTGTTGAGGCTTTACTAAAGTCAACACAAATCCATTGCAAGGCTTGTTGATGCTTGCTAAAATCAACCCAAATTAAAATTATATTTTTGAAAAACTCTTGTTGATGTTTGACAAGGCTTGAGCATGCTTGGGATATTGAACTAAGCTTGCTTTTTAAGTGTGGATGGACAAGCTCAATAAATTCATCATTAGCTCAATTTAAAATGTCAATGAAGAGGTTTGAAAAAAATTGTGATCATGGAGGTTTAAAAGACCTTGAAGAGGCTTGACCCAATCAAACTAAGATTGGTTTGGCCATAATATTGAAGGGATTATAGTGTAGAGACCAAAAGTCAACCTTTCTTACCCTTGGTGAAAATATACTAATAAGAGGCTTAAAATAGAACTTCACCAATGTGAATAAGATGGACCATGGCATTATCTTGTAAAGAGGATCAATTGACACATATCACTATCAGTGTCTTGCGTATCTTCTATGTTGAGCTTTTTTCCATGACTATTTGTTGAAATTGAACCAAATGGTGGTCCTTGAATGCATAAATTTTTTTGACTTTTCTTTTACTTAGAGAACTCATGCATTGTGTAGTACACGATGCAAGGCTTAAGAAGGCTTAATATACTTAAACAAAATAATAGGGTACCTAGAAATGAGTTGTAACTAGTCCCTAACTAGTTGGACTATCATGTAAAATGAGAGTAAGGTGAAAGGAAAACACACCTGTGTGGGATATCATAGGTAGCTTTTGTACTTCCCGAAGCTTGTTTGAATTCCCAAAGGCAATGCTAAGTGTGCTACTGAGAAAGATGAAAGGAGTACACACCCATATGTGTGATGTCATAGGTACCTTTTGCAATTCCCAAAGCTTGTCCAAATTCTCCAAGGAAATGCTCCAAGGAAATGTTGTGTCCACTCTCTCTCACACTCACACTCACACTCACACTCTCTCTCTCTCTCTCACACACACACATACACACACACACACTCACACTCACACTCACACTCACACTCACACTCACACTCACACACACACACTCACACACACACTCACACTCACACACACACACTCACACTCACACTCACACTCACACTCACACACACTCACACTCACACTCACACTCACACTCACTCTCACTCTCACTCTCACTCTCACTCTCACTCTCACACACACACACACACACACACACACACACGTAGGCTAGACGAAAGAGTGGAAAATGCTCAAAAGAAAGAAACACCAGTCCAAGAGCCACCGATCTCGTGATGGCAACAAAGCTGCTCTATGTAAAACCAGGTCTCCTTCCAAACACTTACAAGACAAGCTCGATGTGCTCTGGCAAAATCAAAAGCAGAGCTAAAAGAAAACCACTATCATCCCAGGAAGTAAAACAGCGATGAACAGAAGTAACTAATGCGGCCCTCGGACCAGCGACAGAACACCGGTCAACTTGGAGATCCTTCGAAAACACCTTCCACTTAGCATGAGGAGAGCAGGGCGTCGTTGCCAACAGTAATACGAGCAATCAAATGGTGAGTAAATGTTTGATGTTGATGTGGTGCAGTTTGATGTTTGAGAGGTTAAGAAGAAGTAATTTTCAAATTTCGAAGTGGACAATAACATTTTGAATACATGAACAACATTGAAGTGTATTTCTAGTAGTTTTAATACTAAAACAATATTGTAACAGCTACATAATTCGTGAAAGTATCTTGAATATAGATAGGAAGCGTTCTTGTTTTGATAATTTATAAATGGACATGTCGTCTTTCATTCGTGATAAAATTCAAGAGTGCTGAGGCGAAGAATAATAGGAAAAATACTTGATCCACTTTGAAGACAAGTTTAAATAGTAATGCTTTTTTGCCTATATTATAATGCATTAAAATTTCCCAAAGTTTCTTGAATACACAAAAAGAAGAGTTCCTGCTTTAATGAATACAAATTTAGGAGTCCTCCAAAAGTATCTTAACAATAGTTCAAATTGGAAGTCTTGTTCATGTATCAAAAATGGACTTCCATGAAAGTACCCTAGACTATTTTAATATTTTTGAGAAAGTATTTAAAAATTGGAAGTCGTATTCAAGTATAAAAAATGGACTTCCATGCAAGTACTCTAGACTATGTCTCTATTTTTTAAGAAGTAGTATTTTTTTGTAAATGATGGATTTCCATGGAGATTATTGTAGCCACTTGCCGAGTCCGTTGTGTTGAAATCTTTTATGAATTTTTGCTCAAGTGTATTTGCCTTGCATTTTTTGTCCGTTGTTCCTAGGACTTCTGCTTTGAAATTCTTATCAAACGGTTTGTACCTGTTGACATCCGGTTTCACTTTCAAAGGAGGGTTAGTTCTATGTTGTGCAAGCTATTTGTGAAGGTCACTAGTTTGTCCGATATATCGCTTTGTTGTAGGAATGCATTGAATACAAAATATGTAATAAGGGCCCTCTGTGCCTTCTTCTTTGTCTTCGTTGTGCTTTCCTATGTGTAATATGACATTCAAGAGCTATGAGTCATTTCATCAATATGTGAGAATGAAGATAGCATGTTTTGTAAGATTTGTAGTGGTGGCGTTACGTCGGTCTTTGATGGAGTCAGGAAGAAATCAAAATTTTCGATGTATGCTTGTTTTGCGAAATTGAGATCAATAATGACAGTCACACGTTCTATTGTAATCGGCAACTCCTTTCCTTTTTTTTCTTGATCACTTTGGTACATGTTGTTGAACTCTGTTAGGATCTATTTGCTCATCCAAGCTGACGTTCTCACCAAAATGAAGAGCTTCAAGGTAGTAACTTGAAATCCCTTCTGAATGTTGATCTATTACAGCTTGTGCTTCTGTTCTCAACATCATTGGAGTAATGAGATCGTCCTTATTTGTGATTTTTTGAATAAGGTACTTTGTTAGTCCTGCATCATTCTTGTAGTGAGTTTTGGAAGAAGAAAGGAAATTTGAATTTGTAAAGCCAAACATCATGATATTTACCATCATCCCTCATGTCTTTGTCCCCATGTTCTTCTTTCCATTACGGTACGTCTTGTTGATTGTCGTCCATGAAATTCCTTAGCTCTTGTAGTGTGCTCCATCCGTAAATGTATTCTTGTGGCTCTTTTCCTGCCATGTTTGCGAGTCGCATCTGAGTTGTATACAAGAAGTAACTTTTGTCCCTTTCTTGTTTTTGATGATTTCTATTGATCTTGTTGAGCCAATCGAGCTTCGTTTTTAAATTTTTTGAAAATCTGCTGACAAAAACTTTAAGGTAGAACGAAGGAAGAAGAATTATATGTAGCGAGGAATATGATATTGAATTAACAACTGTGTGAATGAGACCCCCACTTTTGTAATGATGGTATGAGATATGAAAATCTGCAGACAAAAAATTTAAGGTAGAACGAAGGAAGAAGAATTATATGTAGCGAGGAATATGATATTGAATTAACAAGTGTGTGAATGAGACCCCCACTTTTGTAATGATGGTATGAGATATACCTCATCTGCAGTTGCCATTCTTCGTCGTATGATGTACAATCGGACAAATCTGACTGAATCTGCACAAACTGTATAATGTTAGAGAATGAAATATTGGAATTTGCACAATTGATACAAATCATTTTTTTCCTTACATAATACAATTAGTCTTACATAATTAAAATTCAGATGGCATGTGAAGGAAATTCGATGGTGAAATTCGATTCAAAATTCGTAGATGTCCGCGAGTTGTAACTCGAGAGAGCATTACGTATGTTAGTCCAGGTGCAAATGATTTTTGTATCACAATAAGAACTTTTCCGTTGAGCGTGCATCCTTGAAACTTGTGTCCAGTTATTGCATATGCAAGTACTGGAAAGGTTGTCTTGTTATTGAGTTCAAAACTTTTCGTTTGTGTTTAGAATGTCTAAGTGTAATCTTTTTGTTTGTTAATAAAGTCTTTGCATGGATTTTCATTAAATTGTTGGTTTGGTTGTCGTTATCTAATGCAATAACTGTTGCAATCGCACCATTTATACCTCCAATAGAGAGATCTATATTCTTAGTAATCATAATTTGTGCTCCAATTGCGGTTTCTCGTATTGAGTGAAAATCAGAGTCCTTCAACCATTCTTGTAACTCGATTATGTTTTCTGCATTTGAAGTCACAAGTTTATGGAGAAGTAAGGGACCAAAGAATTCACATTCTCTTTGACTCGGGTAGCTCTCACAATTTTGTTAATTACAAACTTGTGCAGAGGATGGGGCTGTCTATGATACCTAGTGATCACACCTATGAGGTGCAGCTTCTAGCTGGGATTTAGCTGCTCTTACGTGCTATGTCATGCACTTGGAACATGTGAACTTGTTAATCGAAATAGAGTGGTTTAAAACCCACGATATTCAGATTGGATGGAAAGAGCATACACTCTCTTTTCTGGATAAGGACACACAATTTTGTATTCAATGTGATAATATTCCCTCTTCTTAGGGACCTATTATATCTACGATGGAGCTTCGGATGGGGAATACCTAGACCATATATTTGATCTCATAGATGGATCCCACATCGATGAGTTTTTGTATTTCCTCCCTCTTCTAGTTGAGCTTCACGCGGGAGAAGCCGAGATTTTCTTGATCTGTCTTTCGCTGAATTGTTTATGAAGAATGAGCTCTTTTTAGTGGCGTGTGTCATTTTGATGAGTACAAAGTATAGTTGTATTGTTGTTAATGAATTCATCTACCTTAGTTTCATCGATGATCAAGTTTCCTAAGTAGTATTGAATCTCTTCTATGCTAGGCTAGTGTATTCTAATAATATTTAGGAAATTGACATATACAGGATCTTCAAGATGACACATAGAAGTTTGTAAAATTGTCCAGAAGCCCAAGTTACAGATGTGGCATTTTTGACAGTACTGGTTGTCTTGAATTTTGCACTTGCACACAGGCGGTAGTTGTGCCATGTCCTCGAATAAGAGCTTTTTTTGTTGGTCGAATGGTTATAGCAGAGTTTGATTACAAGTTTCACATAATTGTTTGACAACCATGTTTAGCATTTGGCATGTCATCATCGAGATTTCATCAATAATGATGACGTCCGTAGATTTTAGGTCTTGATAGCGTTCATCTGTTACAGAAAGCGATGCACAAAACATGTCATGCTTCTTTGAAAGAGCAAATTGATGATGTACTATAGTTGCTAAGCAGCTCAATCTTAGTGCCGCTGCACTGTTGTAGTTGTAACAACAACTGATTTTTCTTAAAGATTTTTTGTTCCACAATTCTTTCTGAATTACGGAGTACAACTGTGCCAACTTCATGTGAATCTTGTTTTCGAAATTAATGGGTTGCACGCACTACATCTATATGCTCTAGTAATGATAGATAATTGTCCTCATGTGCAACTCGCATTAGATCAAAAGGAGAATCTATAGAGTGTCTCTCTAGAATGTCAACAATAGCTTTTGAAGAAACGACACTAATTCCAAGTTTTTGATGGGGTCTTTCATACATTGACAAGTATTTTTTAAGGATAGGATTTGATCTTGAGTTGAAAGCTAGTATTTGTTCAGTTGTTGACAATAGTCTCATTGGATTTTTGCAAATCCATTGTTGTCGATCCCAACATATTAAAGGATTGTCTAGTATTGATCTTCTTTGCAACGTTCCTATTGCTAATGATGTAATTGCTTTAGAAATATTCAAAGATACATCAATGGCTCTGACAATAGTTGCATTTGAAATATGTCTGTAGTTAGCATATTTTGTATGTAGTCAGGATCATATGTAACTGAGTATAGTTTTCTAAAAGGAGACTATGCAAGCCTCACAAATCATTCTTGTTTTGTTTCCTCGAGAAATATCATTCTTGTATACACTGAGAAAAGTATTTGATAGATCGTATGGAACGACCTCAGAATCTAGTATAGATGGTATCGGCTGTAACTTTGAGAACGAATTAGTAGCAAATTCTACTCTACCACAATATACACAATGTTTTATTTTTGTTATAAATTTAAAGCACATAGTTTACCATTCTTCTAAATGTGTATTCATGAATAGTCATGATGGAATACTGGGTTGTAATTGAATTTTCTTATTTTGAATACTAATGTGATTAGCATATCTTCTTTTTTCTATAAATGTTCGTTTCATTTTTGTGAATGATACCAAATATATCAGAAAAGTACCTGGTCTTTAGATGTGCTTGTAGTTGACTGCTCGTACAATTGCTCACCAATTGATGATAAGTCACGTCTTCACTCTACATTACAAATGTAAACACTTGAATTAGGATGACATGTGAAAGTAAACAAAAACTAGAACATAGTTGAAAATGCATGAAATAAATGTTGTTTTAATTGATATATATAATCATGTAGCATTGTTCAAATCTTGCATACAACCATACATTGATGTGGATATAAAGTTCGCAGTGTATATAACTATATGATCATGTGAAAACATGATCATTTTTATTTTATGAAGTAGATAGCAAGTTGGTAGTATATGTAATCATATGATCATGTAAAAGCATGATCATATGGCTACAAATTTTTTAATATGTATAACCACATGTTCGTGTTACTACACGTTCATGTGGGGGGAGAGTTGGCACACTTTCTCTCCAAAAATTATAAGATCAAGGAATGTGCCATTCCTTGGGATCTTGGAAATTGCCTAATGTATTTTGTACATTTGCATAATATGGAATCCGTCGTTGCATATGATCGTGTATCTTTTATTTTGTAAGTCACATAATGTATTCTGCATATTTCATAATGTGTCTTTTTCCAAAGAATATTCTTGTTATTTTTTATTTTAATAAAGAATGTCAGAAGAAATAGTAAAGGTACCTTTTTTATGAAGATCCTTGTATGGAACAATGATTTCCAGTTCCTCGCAATACCTGCAATGTGAATATGTACAAATGTTATGGAATTCAAAATTGATAAAAAAGACATGAAGATTATTATGGTTGGCATTTGTCTCCGTTGATTGGAAAGCGATTTCAATTCAACTTTGAATTGATCACAAGGATGCTTGACTGCCTGCAATGGAGAGACATATTTCAAGGCGTATATATTTCCTAGCTTTATTTCATGATATCGAAACATTGCAATTGACCCATGTGACGTGAACATTGCAATTACAATAGCACTCATGTTAGATGCAAGACAGCAGAACACGTACCGTCTCAAAGTGCTGATGACGATTCTCACCCTGTCATTACTACTGTAGTTTAAAACTAAAGAAAATGTACTTGGGTCGCGAATGCATAGGAGGGGATCTGATGCTATGTAGAAATCTAAATTATCATAGGTGTTTCACAATACATCTTCGTTGACATATCAGAGCGACGTTAAGGATGCAGGCGCAAACATGGTAATGGTAACGACAAATTGGAATCCGTGAACAGCAAGTTTTTCAACCCCATATGAGGGATGGTGTAGCAGGGATTTGAATGCTAGGAAGATTTAAGAGGGCATAAAGGGATGGCATAGCGAAGGTCGCTCCATCTCTAATCTTCTCTTAGAATTCATTCATCATGGAACTCTCGCTTTATCTCTTGTCTAATTGCTCATGGAACTCTCGCTTCATCTTTCATCTAATTTCTCCATGCCTTGTACCATCTCGCTTTCTCTTTTTTTCTCCAACAGAGATTTCTTCCTTGTACGATTTCTTCCTTGTACAAGCCTCTCTTCTTTAGGCTTCCTCAATCTTCTTGCCAATGGCCGCTCTTGAGGTCACCAGGAAACCCAAGTCCTCCTTCCTTGATCCCACCTACCTCCATGTCCTTGCTTCTTCCTTCTCTATTATGTGATCTTGTTTTAGAGTCCTTGAGTGGGTTCTTGTGCTCTGATGCAACTCCTACGCTCCATATTGCCTTTAATTTGTCCGTTCTTGTCGAGAATTACTGTCTTTCTTTTGCTCTAGAGTGCTTCGATCACTGTTGGGCTCCTTAAACTGCTGAAATGGTCCTTTGTTCTGGACTTCGTTTTAATTTTTGTACTCTGCTCTAAAGATTGGGATCTTTTCCCAGTTGCAGATGATCATGGAGGCACTTTCTTCACTTAAAGAACGTAACGGATCGAGCTAGTATACCATTGCAAGTACATCGAAACTACGTATACGGGTGTCCTGCCTTCAAACTTCAAGAAGCTATTGTCTGTGCAGCTGAAGCATCTTGTGAAGCATCTTGTCGGATGATATGAAGAAGGTTGCTCTGAAGGCTCCCCAATCTTCGAAGCCAGCTACTGCGCCTAAACCCTGGAAGGTTTTGAAAGCCCCGAAAGTTGTCAATGCTCCCAAGGCAGCAACACTATCTAAGGCTGCGGGGTTTTGTCCTTGCTTCTTTGCTACAGCTCCAGCGTTGTCATCTAAACTTCCCCAACCCATGCTCCATTCAATCTTTAGACCACCAAGCCAACTACATCCAATGCTTTTATTCCCGCCCCTTATAATCACAAAATGATAACACCACGCATTGTCGCCGGGACCTGTGTCCCGAATGGAATTATGCAAGCGCAGTTCTCCTACAAGGTAATTCGGTAAGAAAAGTGAAGGGAAACAATTGCCACATGATGCGTTTGCAATGCAAGGTGCAGTCGAGGTTCCAAAAGGAAGCAGGGGGTGGAGAAACAGAAGAAGCGCAACGAGGCAAGGGATTGGAGTGGTGCAAATTTGAAAAAGCCAAAATTTGGGAATGGAAAGAGGTGATGAAGGGAGGAAATCGTTAGCGTTGGAACGTCCAAAGCAGGTGAAGCTCTGCTACTGCTGTTGATGATTTGAAGCTTCCCCAACCCATGCTCCATTCAATCTTTAGGCAGGCAGATCGATCGATCTCACTAAACTGTGCGGATGGGGGGGTGGATCTTCTCTCAAGCAATGGGAGAGGAATGAATTTAGGAATGCTGCAAGACAGTGGGACGCCGCCTTGCCATGGATACGGAGGTACCTTTCCAGGCAAATCGATCCCCATCGCGCTCACCTCTGCCTGCAGAAAACTAATCTATGATCGTTGAAAGTAGTCATGCTTTCCTGAAATTCCAGGCTACCTATCTCATCCCTTCAAAGTCTTGCGTAATCTCATCTATGATCGTCGAAAGCAGTCATGCTTTCCTAAAATTCCTAGGCTGCCTGTCTCATCCCTCCGAAGTCTTGCGTAATCTCTGGAGCTACAAAATAACGAGAAGAGAACTTCTAGAATTGTAAGCTACATGACATCTTTGCTTGATCCGATTGCATGTCAGCTCGCATAGCTGCCTATGTAAATTCTATTCCTTGCAATGGCTCTCTAAAATTTGATGCTAGCTTTCATGGGCCATGTTACAGCGAGGTCTGTGCTCAAGGCATCCTATTTAGGTCTCGTCTATATACGAAGGCTTCATGGATGAACATGGAGGAGTGTTGCGACTATGGCATATGAGTAGGGAAACGTACGAGCAACTAAAGAAATGTGCTACCAAAAATGTACGAGAACTCTGAGTAAGGAAATAGAGAAATGAATAAAAATTGAAGCCAGTGGCCCAGAAGAAGGTGGGTTTGTAGATGCAGTGTAGGCTCTAGTGCTGCTTGTGAGGAGATGAGCGCGCAACTGCGGCAGACGAGAGACAAGCTACTGGCGATGAAGAATAAGGCACGAAGTAGGAAAGAAGAACAGAGTAGCAAGGTTGAGAGTGAACCTTAGAGCTGCTCTCAGGACACCAGCCTCTCCCGATTCGATCTCATGCAAGATGATGATCTCAAGCAAGGTGACAGATCTTCGCGGATAGAGAAAAACTATGAAGGCCAGAACAATGCAGACAGAAGCTGGGAGGTGGTGGTTATTACTAAAACTAATAAAAGAAGCAAACCATGAAAAAGCAAAGGTCCATGCAAAAAGCAAACCATCAAAAAGCAAAGGACACGCTTGACCACTCCTTGAATTAGGGTAACACACTTGAATTAGGATGACACGTGGCTCAACCACGACTTGAATTTTGAATTGATCTTGCTATGCTACCTGCCTAAAGATGAAGCCAAGTACCTAATTTTGCATTGCCACCATGATTTGGGTAGGGGAGGGGAGCGTGGAGACCAGGGTAGAGTGTAGGGAGCAAGGAAAAAGTATTGGAAATAGGATCCTCAAAACTTAGGCAAGGAAGATTCAACCACAAATCTTTAAACCATTATCCCTTACAAGCCATGTAACATATGAGGAGATCAACCATAACACTTACTAACCCATTGCAACCCACGTAATATATCAAGAGATCAACCATAACACTTACTAATCCATTACAACCCATGTAATATATGAGGAGATCAACCATAACATAGTTGCAACATGCTAGCTTGTAGTTATTTTGAAATTACATCGCATTAGCTTATAATTATTTTGAGATTACATGGTTCAAAGCATACAACAAAGTGATGGAAACCTAGAGAAAGTAGAACTTTATTCGAAGCAAGTACTAAGAAGTTATTATCTTTTACACAGGGTTCATCCAAACCCAAATACAACTTGCACAAATGCTAAAATTCAAAACAAGGTTGCAAAGTATCACATCTTAAACATATCCAAGAAATTTCAAAATATTATTTATCTATCACACTACTTGTACACACAACCAAGCCCAAGTCCAAAACTATAAAATATTCATGTATCATTCGTCGTCCAAAGCTATCACACTACTTGTACACACAACCAAGCCCACATCCAAAGTTATGAAATATTCGTGTATCATTCGTCGCCCAAGGTGATAGTACCCTGTCACATCACAAATATAAAACCAAAGCTATGAAATATCCATGTGTCATTCGTCACCCAAAGTAATAGTACCCAGTCACATCATAAATATTAAAAAAATCGAATATATAAATGCTACCATTAAAGAAAGGGGTTTACTTGAAAGAGCAGTTTGTGAGTGGTGTAAGTATGTGGTGTTGTGTGTGCATTTAAGTGCAAAAATGTAGATGATTGTGCGTGTGTTTGCGTGTGCACGCACATGCGTGTGTGTGTCTATGTGTGTGTGTGTGTGTCAGGGGTTAACTTTGTGTGTGTGTGTGTGTGTAAAAAGCAAGTAAGTGGGAGTGTAAGTTGCAAGTAAGCTACAAGGAAACAATCCAAGAAAATGGATTAAACTGAAAAAGAAGGATGTGAGTGCTTTTTGAATGAATGATTGTGTGTGTATGGTTGTATGCAAAACAGTAACTATTCTGTGTGTAGATTAAAAAGTCCCATCAATAATTGAGACATACAATTAATTCCATCAATTGGATAAAAAGTAAAAGATGAGAAACATATAAGGAAAGAATATTTGAAACATCTAAGTTGAAAAATGCAATAGCTAGAGTTTGAAAACAAGTGAATTAGATTCATAAGGCCTGCCCATTAAGAGAACTTATTTTATCAAACAAAGGTAGTGTATATCAGTGAGTGGTCAGACCAGTAAATGAAGTTTGTCCCAAATGTATTATTTTTATTGTAATTGTTTGTCCGTATGTGGTCTATAGTGGATCCATTAATAGTAGTTGGTTGATTAATTAATTGAGTGAAATGATTTTGTTTCATGAAATGGAATAGTTTTTTGTTATTATTGCTGGAATTAGCGATGATGTTGAAATCTCCTATGATTATTGTTGTTGTGCCATTGTTTATTTTTTCTAGTGTTATTTGTAGAGACTTAAGTAGAGTTTCTTTGTTAGTTAGTGGTGAATTGTATACATTTATGATGGCAATATGTTTTGATGTTTTTTTTTTGAAGATTGTAAGATAGCATTGAGATCCTTGGTTTTCAATATAATTTTCTTGAATAAGTTGGAGGTTGTTTTTATAAGTTCTCCTCATACAATTGGATGAATGGCAAAGACAAGGCTAGGACAATGTCCACATATTGCCCTCTTATGTGAACAAAAACTTGCCATCATCAAGTTCTCCTCATACAATTGGATGAATGGCAATGACAAGGCTAGGACAATGTCCACATATTGCCCTTTTATGTGAACAAAAACTTGTTTTTGTCCACATTGTATGATATCTCCAGTGAGGGAAGGCACTTGTTTAATGTTTTGGGGACCTTTGCAAGAATAGCAAAATGGTCGAAGTGGATCTCTGTTAACGCACAATCCTCCACAAGCCTCACAAATGTGCTCGATCAAATCAGTGTTGACATTTGTAAAATGCAAAATGCCAAACACCTACAAAAGCAAGAACTTGTGAGCTTTAATATAGAATATGTTGATTGTGTTTGTAAGAGCAAGCTATTCACCTTTGTTCCATGTCCAAAACGTGAAACTTGGCTGGTGAAAGCTGCCTTCAAATAATCTCTTGTTGAATCATCAGCAACTTCTGCCAAAATAGTAAAGTTGAAAACACAAATGGTTCCCTTTGCCTTCAAGAAGGATACATTCTTTAGAACATACATAACCACACCTTCTTCATTGAATTCTTTGATGAGTTGAGTAAGAGTTGGTTTCCTTTCATTTACGAAGGACAACTGCAATATACATGCACAAGGTTAAAGGAAGTAAAGTAAGAGAATGTTCACACCATAAACAAATAAGAAAGTGAAATGAGATGTTGTCTAACTCACCACAGCTCTATCCTCGTCTCGAGGTCCATCTGCTACAATAATTTAATCACGCATTCCCTCATATGTGTGTGTGTGCGCGCGCGCATGCGCGTGCATGTAAAGAAATAAGTATCTGTGTGTGTGAGATACATTTACTAATCAAAATTATTTTGTATGTGTGTGTGTGTGCACGCGCATGTGTGCGTGTAAAGAAATAATTGTCTGTGTGTGTGAGATACATTTACTAATCAAAATTATTTTGTGTGTGTGTGTGTGTGTGTGTGTGTGTGCATGTAGTTGAGTGAAAACTAGTAGTGTGTGCACGCGCGTCTGTCTACTTTGTTCACCTTTACCTTGGTGGTTCTTATACACCGAGGCTCATCCACTCTTACTGTTTTTCAATCACCCTTCTCTGTGTTCTTGTCTTAGTGTTTGTATTTATCTCCTTCTTCTCATGTCCACAACTATAGTCTAAGTGCAACTTCAAATGTCTGCAGTATGGGGCTCTGTCTTGCGTGGGTTCTTTTTGTTGTATCTTGCTTTGGAGTTCATGTGTTCCAATGTTCTTTGATACGTCCTCAAGCACCAATCCTCACTCGATGTGCTTAATGTGGTGTTCCACTTTTGTATCACGTTTGTTTGTGGAGGTTTTCAGAGTTCTCTGCTCCTTTCAAGTGTGGTTGTGTGTGACAATCACCATGCTCATTCCATTTGGTTCTCTATTGAGAAGGCAAAACTGGCAGTTGCTCTTTGGTTCTCTCTTTGCCTATGAGTTGCATGCATTCTTCTTTAGAGCCATTCTCTATGTGGAGTTTCGGTATCCTTATTTAGTCATAGACAAGTCGACCGTTGATACATGTTGAGCATGTTGTGCATTACCATCCATTGTGGGCACTCAACCTTGTCTACTCTATCACACTGTATAGGATGTAGAAAAATGGAAAGATAAGAGAAAATGAAGAAGTTGACTCATAACAAACAAACAGAGACGATGGAAAAGCTGAATGTAGTTCAATTGTGAATGATGAAGCACTGATACAAAAGGCACGCTCATTAGGGAACCCTAGCCGACGATCTCTTATCCTTTGATTTCACATCTACCTACGCTCCAAGATTGGCTGCTTATTGTCAGACCACATAACCTACTCTGCATGCAGCCACACTAACCTAAGACATTGATCTAGCAAACGATAACAACACTCCCACCTAGCAGATAACTCATATGAGTTATCTTATTACAAAAGAAAAAGAACTTCCGCCAAATGCTAACACTCACACACTTTTTACTGTGTACTCATATGAGTTGATCTACTATTAAATTTCTTATCCTCAGGTGTTCAGTTGTGTTGAACACTCCCACCCAGTAAGCAACTCATTTGGGTATAAAGGGAGTTGTGGCAATCTCGGGGAAGGGGCTTGGTGAAGATGTCGACGAGCATGTCTTCAGTGGAGCAATGTTGTATGTTGAGAGAGCCATTCTTGAATGATAAGTTCTCTGATGAAGTGAAAATGGATATCTATATGCTTGGTCCTTTTATGGAAAGTTCCAATTCCCGAGACGGAGAGGGCGCCTTGATTGTTGATGAAGACGAGAGGATGCAGAATAGAAAGAGTGGGGATTTCAGAGAGGAAGCAGTGTAATGATTCTCGCGTAGCATGATTGAGGGAGACATAATCGGGTTCGGTTGAGGAGAGGGCTATGCACTCTTGCTTTCATGAAGACTAGTTGATGGGCACCCTAGTAAGGATGAAGAGGTAGCCGAAAGTAGAGTTACGAGAGTGGGAATCAGTGGCCCAATCTACATCACAGTATCCAAGCATGGGAGGTCCATCATGACAATAAGTGCGTGTGCAATTCAGTGTACCTTTGAGGTATCTCATGAGACGTTTAATGGAAGAAATATGGAGTCCATGAGGGCAAGAAGCAAATCTGCTAAGATAGGAGATAGAGAAGGCTAAGTTTGGTTGGGTAGTGAGCATTGCATACATGAGAGCTCCAAGAATTTCTCGATACGGAAAGTCTATGGGGGAATATTCATTAGGAATGGAAGGTAATGCAATCATAGGGGTAGGAATGGTGGGCTTGCTATTAGAAAAACCATGTGAGAATAGTCATCTTGGTTTAGAATATACTCCTATTTTGAAGTTTCCTTGCTGGAGTTACTATCGTTCTAAACCACCGTGATGGTTATTGAAGTTATTATAGTTCTAAACCAAGGAAAATATACTCCTATTTTGAAGCTATTTTAGTCCTATTAGTCCTTGTGCAAGAATTTCTGCTAGTTCTTGGAGCTTAGTTCCAAGCTAAGGAAAATGTAGTCCTATTTTAGAGCTATTTTAGTCCTTCTGCAACAATTGCTTATGCAGCAATCTCACCGGTTGCACTGGTTGCAGTAAATCCTAAATGAGGGCATTTGTGAACCATTTTCATTAGAGTAACAATAGTTTTTTCAATAGTTTCCCTATGGTTGCAGTAAAATGTAAACGAGGGCAGACATATGCCATTTGTGCTTCTTTACAGCCACTTTCACTACCGAAGTAACAACAACAATAGTTTTGGCGATAATGGTACTACATTGAAATTGAAACAAAAGAAATTACATCCAATAGTTTTTGCGATAACAGTATTACATAGAAATTGAAACAAAATAAATTACATCCAAAGCAAACATTTAACAAAACAGATTACATCCAAAGATGCTAGCACTTTGTCTTTGTGACACTTCTTTAAACACTTTTAGCACTTGTCAACAACAACACCGTTGTGGCAGGACCTATTGTCACTTTTTGCCCTTGTTAGCACTTTCTTACTCTTTTGACTTGGTGCCTCCTATGCAGGGGACAATATGAGCACCTCGTAGTGCTATCGTAGTCTAGACTTTCTTACGATTTTGACCCATTTCTCGTCGTATGCAAGGGATAATACGAGCACCACGTAATTGAACATAACCTTCTTCATAGCAACTTCTTTCAAGGCATTGGTAGAGAGAACTCAACTTGGTAGTGAGCTCAATCGAGCACAACATTCGATAGTAGACAAGGAGCTCAATCTAGTGGTGAGCTCTATCACATTGACGCATGCTTTCAGTGTGTTACAACTTATCAGCAAGTTGAGTTCTCATCCCCAGTGTCAAAGATTGTGCTCAATTACGAGAGTCTCATCACCAAGTTGAGTTCTCTACCAGTGCCTGACAGAACGACAACCCATTTTCCTTGGCTCCCCATCTTGCAACTCCCTTGGTCATGGCCATGGCTGGTGGAGAGTTGCAGAATGGAGAGCCAAGGCAAACAATGGATCCCATGACTTGGGCAGCATCAAGGTTGCAGTAGAAGATTCATCACAGGGTTGGAAGGGGGCTTGGAGAGAGCGTGGAAGGGGGTAGGAGAGGGATTTTCCTGGGTGCGGTGAATTGTTTCTCTGTTCTTAAGGCCTTTATATAGCTAGAATTTTCGCCCTCCCACTCTTTTCTCCTTTGTTTCTTATGTCAATTTGTGTGACTCTAGGTGCCTATCGTTGCTAAGCACACAATCCACCCGCTGGATTTTGCTAGTAGCCCAACCTAGCATAGGCGATCATATACATCATCGTCTAGTCATGACGTACGATTAGATGGTTGCCATGGGAGAATTTCTCGATCATCAGAGCCAAGATCATAATAATTCAATGGGATGAGGAGGAGGAGTGGTGGTACATGCACCCAGCTTGCTAGTAGCCTAGCCTAGTGTAGCCTAGTGTACATGCACCCAGCTTGCTAGTAGCCTAGCCTAGTGTAGGCGGTCATTTACATAATCGTCTAGCCATGACATGTGATTAGATGGTTGCCAGGGGAGAATTTCTCGATCATCAGAGCTAAGATCATTATAATTCAATGGGATGAGGGGAGAGGGAAGGAACGATGACCAGATCTCAAGTCATTCACAGCTTGCCTGCACAAGTCAAAGCCTATGTGTGTTTGGCAAATTGGCAATAACAAACATTCTTGTCTTTGAGTTTCCTGATGTACTAGGGCTTTCAATGCTCAAAGCTCCTCTGCCCAATCAAAATGTTAGGATTCTAATCCATAAAATTGAGATACAATTCGTCTGCTGTTTGAGCTGAACCAGCCACGATTGCATGACATTCTAACCACTTGGCTAGTTTAGTAAAATAATATATATTGTTGTTCTGTTGCAAAATATATTGCTGTTACTTTCTGTTCAACAACACTGGTTTAGGACAATCACATAACTGGTGTTTGAGCTGACCCAAGCACCGGGCTGGTTTAGGACAATCACATTAAGTCCAAGCCAGCTTGGTTTTGGTGTTTGAGCTGAACTAGCCACGATTGCATGATATTCCAACCACCGACTACTTTAGGACAATCACATTAAGTCCAAGCTAGCCTAGTAAACTATCCCAAAGCTCAATCACAAACAACCACTAGGCTGGTTTAGGTAGCCCCTGACCGGCGTTGTATCAAGAAATGAAACAAGTAAACTATCCCAAAGTTCAATAAAAAAAAACCACCGGGATGGTTTAGGCAACCACTAACCTGCATTGTATCAAGCATGTGTATGATGTACTCGTCAAACATCTTGCATCCCGTCTACTTTCTATAGATGTCCTTGTTATTTGGAGAAACTCTCGTATTTTTGTGCCAAAAGGTCACCACTATTGGAATGACTTCTGCACTTAGGATGTCTCTCCTTTTCTTGTGTTCTGTTGAAGCCCATAGACTACTTGGATCGGGATGATAGGACATTACTTCCGCTCTACATGCATCTCTCAAGGTGTTGGTAGGGTTGTTCCTTTATGAACTTTAGGGTGCAGGCGAAAGCTTGTGAAGACTCGAGGCTGGTATTTACCTGAATGGCTTGATGTTACTTTCAGCTTTTCAGCGTTTCTGTCTCGCAACATATGACTACTTCTCTTGCAAGCCATGGCAAGCTACATGTTGCCATGGTGATGATCAGTGAAAGACAACAATGCCAAACCAAAACAGAGAGAAGATAGCTTGTGAGGCAAGCAAAGAATAGAAGACAACTAACTCGAAAGATGACAATGCCAAACCAAAGACGGCACAAGGTCATGTCGAGGTGCATGCGAGTTATAGGGCGGGAGGTTGCAGCTGTTTAATATTCTAAAATTTGATAGGCGGGAGGTGTGAAAATTTAAAATTCGTGGGAGTAGCGAAATTTTTTGTCGTCAGTTTTCCCCCCTCCGGCGATACACGTCACCAGAATTGGATATCCCAAACAAGTGCAATGTGGCCTCAAATGCTTTAAAACACAAATAGGCCAAAGAGCACGCTATCAGGTTTGATGCTGTGTATTATGAAATGTAATGATCTTTGGCATGCTTATGAGCCATATAGTAAGCAAGTGCATGGAAAAAGAAACAATTCAAATTTATAAATAGTGTTGGATTTATTAAAAGATCTTTGCACATGCACAAATTGCACATTTTCAACTTCTTCCATTTTAGGGTGAATCTAAATACCAATACCAACACTTATCAATGTTTTAAGACCACCGTGCAGAAGTCTCACTAGTTTGGATTTCAAGTTTTCAATCCATTTTGGTTTTCAAAAAAAAAAAAAGAAGTTATGAAGTGTGTCCTTAAATGGGTGTGCATCATTTTAGCACAACATTGGAGGCTCGTTAATCCATGCCTAATGTTCTCATTTAGTTGTGTCCTTAGGTTAAGAAGAAGCTCATGTAGTGTACTTTTGAGTGATTACTTGGTTGCATGTATGTATAGAATAAAATTTTGATGTTTTTGAATAAATTGCTCGATCCTATAGTCTTCAAGATGCATGCTTCACATGCAACATAACACTTGTAATGTGTTAACGGTCTCGTTACAAATCCTTATTCCATAATTTTTTGGTCTCATGTTCAATTTTGGAATGTGTACTACAACTTGAAGATAAAGTTTACCGAATTCCGTTGAGCAATGCATAAGTTATGGGTCATGCAAGATACCTATATACAAAAAAGTCCCTGAACCTCACCAAAAATGGCTATACCCAAGCAAACAATGACCCAGGATTCTTCTTTATTTGGAAAGTAACCTTAATAGGTAATATTATGCACTTCCAATGAAATTCTATAATGATGCACTTTTTTAAATCTCACTAGAAAAACTCTTTTTTCTTTTTTGGGCATTAATAATTACATGCTTCCTACTGTTTATAAAATCCCCCTTACCCCTAACTCGTTTATGACTTGTTACTGTTTTTATAATAACATTAAACTATGATTACTTAAGGGATCCTAATCTAGGAGTGGATTACCCTCCCAATAATAGGTTTTTCAAACACACCTAATACTTGAATCTGGAAGGTAGTTTGGTTCTTTAGTAAAAGCGATAACAAGCCGAGGTAAGCAAACATTACCCGTCTACCCAATTGAAGCTATGATGTTCTAACACTTAGTTTCTCTTGGATGGTGGAAGGTAAGTTAACCTCAACCTTGGAGTTCGGACTTCCAAATGGATTTGACACTTGGACTTCTTGTCTACTCTTTGCTAATGACGGATAACTTCCTTCTTATTGTACATGTGTGGATTTACTCAAGATTTTTAGCAATTTAAGTACCTTTGCCTAGTAGTCTAAGGCTTGGGATAATCTACTTCTACTCAAATTTGCAATTAAATGGTTATTATTTTATTGACTTTATCCAAATGATGGAATTACCTGAAGCTCCCAAAAACTCACACCACATTACGAATAATTTAATAGTCGATGTGCTCATAGGTTTTGTTAATGTAAAGTTTGAAGATAGTAATATTTTTGAATGTGGTTGATAAATGTAATTACATTTGATCAATCCACTTGAACCCTTTTTTGTTTATTCATGTCATTCTTTTAAGTGAAGACCTTTATTTTGGTATTTGAAAGGATTGAAGATCCTAAAAATAGAATGCTTATGAAGGGCTTTGGAACCTTTACCTGTATTTCAATTCTAAAGGTTGCAAAAAATATAAAATGCTCAAATTTCTTTGAAATAGTCATCTTTTTATAGATCATTACTTTTGTGTTTATCTATTCGTCATTGGGTTCATTACTGCTATACTTGAAAGCATGTGAAGGGATTCGGAACCTTCAACTATATATCAATGCTTAATTTTTTTTTAATGAGAATTGACTTTTTATGGCTATTCAAAACCAATAGGGACATCTTTGGAGTGTGGATCTTTGATAGCATTTTATGAATGAAGATTCCTTCACCATCTCAAGTCCAACTTTCCATTTCTTAAATATATATCCTCTAGAATGGCACAATGCACCCAAAAGTTCCAATATTCTCAAATGTGATTGTTACCTATTCTTGAAAGATCCAAGAGCATGACCTTTGGATCCCTTGTAATTTAGCCAATCAAGTCATCCATTATCTTAAGAGATCAAAGGGCTATTAGATAATCTACATGGTGGGATAACGTTTAAAGCATGTGATGCTTCTCCACCTCTTTTTTACTCCTCTTTTGCACTTGTAGAGAATCTTTCTCAAGGACGAGGGAAAAAACTATAAGAGATAAAGTCCTATCACCTTTCTCTATAATGGGAGAGCATAGAAAATATGTTGAATTGCTTATGTGGTGTGTAAAGACTTACCATCAACTTATGAGAAACCAAGGGGTGCCTTGATTGAAATCTTTATTGTAGCAAGCTGCATTCAACTAGTACGATTTTGGGATGGTTAGGATTTTCTTGGCAATTGGGCCCACATTCCAAACATGTGTTGCCTCATACCACTATAAAAGAAAATCCGTACTAAATTACCCTCTTGAATTCCTAGAAATAAAGTTCATTACAAAACAAATACAATAGTCTACAAGATAACGAAATACTTACATAAATTCCTTACATAGTGTTAAGCTTAATGGAAAGTAGTATCTAGCCATAAAGGGTGGATCTCTTAAGACTTCAAATTGTTTTAAGAATTGCACGTTGAACCATCTGGCCTCTCTCTCTCCCTCTCTCTCTCTCCCAACATTTTCTTCTTTTGGACACAGCATTTAGATTCTCCCTTTTCTATCTGTAAAATCCATGAGCACTTCAATATCCCTCTCCCTATCTTACAACATCGCTTTACACTTCACATCCTCACTTTATCAAGAAGCCATTTTTAATTTACATAAAGAAAACAAAGTCGGAAGCTTTTCTCCATTGGCATTTCTAGAGTGCCAAATGTTACCTATCCTAAACCTCATTGCTTGAAAATGTTTCAATGCTTCAATTCAACTTTGCATCCAGCTCCAATGGGAAAACTTTGCCTCTATGGTTGAATGTCATGAAGTCCAGGTTCTCGGAGAGATGCATTATCCTGCATCATCATATATAAATAAATTCACTAGAGTTTAAAACATTCCTACCTTACAAATGTTCTGAAATGAAAATACCAGCTACACAATATGACATACGATCACTTGTAAGTAATAATGCATGTTAAAACACAGTTTCTCCCAGAATACTCCAAATCATTCAAGATGTGACACAGGCGCAAAGTTCAACAGCTCTTTTCTTATAGTGCAAGTTGGGCAACATTTCAAATATTTTCCTTTTCTACACCAGGGTTTTGCCACAAAGCTGGTGAGGCACCAGTGATTAGTTCATGTGTACTGCATATATTTTCGATGGCTTAGATATTGATCACATCTAAATCGAATTAAGACCGGCTCATACATTTTTACTTTAGCTCATACGTTTTACGAAGTCAATACTGCTCCAGCTTCGAGAGCAAATTCTCCAACTCGTTTGGAATGCAGCACTTACATGCCTAATACTGCTTTTGCACCTATATAAGCAGTCTGTCGGTGTGAAACTGAGATAAGCCTACAGTCTGTGCAAGACAATTGATCTAAGGAATCCATCACAATGTCCTCCTGAATGCATCCTACGAACTGGCAACAGAATAAGGCTGCTGCATGATACCAGCACATTACAAGGTGCATTACAAGATGATGCCCTGTCGGTTCTTGCACACCATAGGCCCTCCTTGCATCCAACATTGAAACCCCATGTATCAGAATGCATGATTGGTTGACTTCAATGTATACGTTGTCATCCCCTACAACCATACAAAAATTGTTTCCCATGTAGTTGAGTCTCATCCTTTCAGCCCCTTCGTCTCATACCACATTGGCCTTGTTAATCACTTATGTTGTTCTCCGCTCATGTCTTAGCTGTTTCTTCAGCATTTATCGCTACTCTTGCAGCAATTCTAACAGAGCATCAACACGTCCGCGCTCTTAGAGCATAAAGGCATTCCCCTGGTGTCAACGGATGCTCTCATAACGTGACTGGGCTACACATCAGAGCAACCTCTTGCATTTTATCCATTGATTAGATTTCCATTTCATGCCGAACTAAATGCTATCACTTCTTTGATGGTTCTTGGTGTATCATCATTTAACTCGACACTACAATCCACTTGCTGAATTATAAAGTGTCAAAGTATTTCATCATCCAATGACACCCCCATTGGGTAGTTTTAGCCTATTTCTATGCTCTCAGTACAAAACATCCAACCACTAGTTGATCTCCATATTTCCAATATGGAACTTAAACCACTATGTTAAGGATGACTATCATCATGGGTGAAGTCCGAAACATGTGTTTACCAGCTCATACTCTAATAATCCATGAAGCTATCATCAAGTAGCTCTCAACCAGCCCCAATCTTTGTTGCCCCACAAAAACACAGTTTATATATATTTTTATATACACGTCTCTCTCTCTCTCTCTCTCTCTCTCTCTCTCTCTCTCACACACACACACACACACACACCCACACCCACACCCACACCCACACCCACACCCACCCACACCAACCCACCCACACATGTATTATATATATATATGTGTAGACGCACGCGCGCGCACACACACACACACTTTTTTTTTTGTGAAAAGATTTTTCTTTTATGTTACAGAGTCACAATCCCAAAGCAGGATGTGCTCAAGTACATCAAGAGAAGATGTCAAGATATGACAAATATACATCATGATCAAAAGTCCATGTTTGCAAGCAATCAAAAAAAGATTGCTGCAAAGAGTGCTTGAAGAAAGAGTATAGGGGAAAAATGGGAGGCTCCACGGGCATTCTAGAAAGCACTACAACATACAACATCCAATTGTGCTTCACCTACAGCAGCCCCGCCACGGAGTGATAGTTTTAGAGGGAGAGAGTAGGGAGTAGCTCACTGTAGACACACACTTGTGGGGATAATCACAATGAGTGAGTGGTACCTCCCCAAGTACACACTTTTATATTATGGATAAGGTAGTAACCCTTAAGTACAGCTAAGTACAAATGTGTACTTAGCGTACTTAAGTGTCCTACACTAAAGTACAACATAAAGTACTATTTACATAGGGTGGCCAGTGCCTTTACCCCAACAACCTCCCACTTAAAGGCAGTGTGCCCTCAAGGAGAGAAAGAATATTGGCCTCAACCAATACCCATAAGAGATCTGCAGTGTGCAAACCTCTCTGCAGCTAACCCTTTGGTTAACAGATCTGCCGGATTGTCATCTGTATGCACCTTAACAAGCTGAATTTGCTTGTTTTCAAGCACCTCCCTGATGAAGTGATATTTCACATCTATGTGCTTCGTCTTTGCATGAAAGACAGGATTACGTGCCAACTGTATGGCACTCTGACTGTCACAATGCAACAATGGAATCTCCAATGGATAACCCAAATCTGCCACTAACCGAGATAGCCATATAGCCTCCTTGCATGCCTCAGTGGCTGCAATATATTCAGCTTCTGTGGTAGACAATGCAACGCATTGCTGCATTCTAGATACCCACGACACTGCACCTCCAGTGAAAGTGAAAACGTATCCGGTAGTAGACTTCCGGGTATCAGGGTGACCGGCATAATCAGAGTCTGTATAACCTTGCACTTTTGCATCTTGACTGCCGAAACATATACACAAATCTTGTGTACCCTTCAGGTATCTCATGATACCTTTCACTGCATTCCAATGCTTCTTGCCGTGGTTTGCCATGTATCTACTAACCACTCCCACTGCAAACGCAATATCGGGCCTGGTTGCAACCATAGCATACATGAGACTGCCACATGCTGATGCATACGGGATCTTTGACATCTCAGCTCTCTCAACATCTGTCTGAGGGCTGTCCAAAGCACTGATTTTCACATAAGGAGGCAATGGAGTACCAATACTCTTCCCCCCCTCCATGTGAAATCTCTGCAAGACCTTGCCAATGTATTCCTTCTGGGACAAGTATAGCATCCGCTTTTCGTTATCCCGAAGTATCCGCATACCCAATGTATGGTTGGCATCACCAAGATCTTTCATATCAAAGGTTTGGTGCAATCGCTTTTTTAAGGCATTCATCTCCTTATGAGATTTTCCAGCAATTAACATGTCATCCACATACAAGATGAGGATCAGTAAACTCCCATCTGAAGCTTTCTTGGTATATAAGCAGTGATCAATGTCACTTCTCCTGTAACCCTGGGTTCGCATGAATGTATCAAACTTATGATACCATTCCCTGGGTGCCTGCTTTAGACCATAAAGACTTTTCTTCAGTCTGCATACAAGCTTCTCTTTGCCCTTCACTGTAAAACCCTCTGGCTGCTGCATAAAAATTTCCTCATGTAAATCACCATGAAGAAATGCTGTCTTGACATCCATTTGGACCAAGTCCATATCTGCATGTGCAACCAATGCTAATACAGTTCTGAGTGTTGTCATCTTAACAACAGGAGAGAATATCTCGTCAAAGTCAACACCATATTCCTGCTTGAACCCCTTGGCAACCAGTCTGGCTTTATGCCTTGGCTTTTCACCAGGTGTGACCTTAAGTCGATAAACCCATTTGCATGGCAGTACTTTCTTACCAGTAGGCAAGGATACCAATTCCCAAGTGCCATTCTTGTGAAGACTGTCCATTTCAGACTTCATAGCAAGATCCCATTGAACCTTGTCTGCCCTCTGCCTAGCCTCTCTGTAGCATGAAGCTCTCCACAATCAGTGAGCATCAAATAATCAATGCCTGGAACAAATCTTTCTGGCTGCCGCGTCGGTCTGGTTGACCTTCTTACCCAATGACCATCGTCTTGAGCTGGCTGTCCAGCCTGTTCATCACCCAGATAAGGTGGCTGTCCCATGTCTCCTGGCTGCATTTGCATGTCAGGAAGATCACCTAACTGTGCCTCATCCATTGGGATGTCTTCTACCATACCTGGCTGTCCATTAGGACCTGCTGCAGCATCATTTAATGGCTGGTTATGCTGCTGTTGTGGCTGATTTACAGCCTGTCTGTGTTGCCCATGATGCCTGTCATCATCAATAGTTACTTTTAAAGGTCCTTGCTGTACAACAGGTTCCTTGAACATGATGGTTTCATCAAACACGACATCATTGCTGCGTATAAGCTTTCTGTTCTTGGGATCCCAAATCCTGTAGCCCATCTCACCTTTGTCACCGTAACCTAGGAATATGCATTTAAGAGACTTTGGATCCAGTTTAGTTCTGTCCTCCCTGCGTACATGCACATACGCGACACAACCAAAGACCCGTAGGTGTTTGTAAGACGGAGGCTTACCCGTCCATGCCTGTTCAGGAACACCGCCACATAGTCTCTTGTTTGGTGACCTATTAATAAGGTGCACAGCTGTCTTTACAGCTTCAGCCCAAAATGTGTGGGGCAGTGCAGCATGTGACAACATGGATCTGACTTTCTCTTGAATGGTCCTGAACATTTTTTCAGCGGTAACCATTCTGTGGAGGATCATATGGTGCAGACAACACCCTTTGAATACCCTTTGCCTCACAGAATTCCTAAAACTCTTTGGACAAATATTCTCCACCATTGTCAGATCGTAAAGCTTTCAGTTTATTGCCTGTCTCATTTTCGACCAGTGCAACAAACTTAGTGAAAGCCTTGAACGTGTCACTCTTCTTTTTGAGAGTGTAAACCCACACTTTGCGGGTGGCGTCATCTATGAATGACAATATGTACTTAGAACCTCCTAAAGAGAGTGTAGGCATCTCACACACATCTGTATGTACAAGCTCCAAGAGCTGTAATTTCTGATCTGACCTTCTCTTATGAGGTATTTGTACTTGACGACCGTAGAGACAAAATTCACATTTCTTTAAATCTGAAAATTTTAGACTCGGCAAGTAACCAAAATGAGCCAATTGCTCCATTCCCTTAATACTCATATGGCCAAGCCGGCTATGCCACAATGAAATCTTTGGCAGCTCGGCGGCATTTACATCGGAATGCGTACAATGTCCAGCATGAAGTGAGTACAAAGTATCAACCTTAGGACCCCTGGCAATAGCCATTGCCCCTTTGCTGATTTTCCATTTCTGACTGCCAAAGGTGGTCTGATAACCATCGTCATCCAATAAACCTGTGGAAATCAAGTTCTTCTTCACTTCAGGGACATGCCTGACTCCTTTGAGCATTAACTGTTGGCCATTTTCAAGAACAAGCCTGACATCACCTATGCCAATGATCGAACATGCATGGTTATCACCAAGAAAGACAACTCCCTTCTGCCCTCCTGCATATCTGACAAACAGATCTCTGTAGGGTGTAACATGAAAGGAAGCACCTGAATCTATAATCCAGGAAAGCATATCTGATCCATCACCAGCATGAAGTGTATGAGCCTCCAGTGTAGAGGTGAAACATATCTCACGTCCACTGTCACTGTCACTAACATAAGTAACATGCAGCTCCTCTTTTTCCTTGCTCTTAGACTTGCCTTCTTTGGCTCTTAGGTCGTTCTTCTTTTTAAAACACTTTTTCTCAATATGTCCCTTCTTGCCGCAATAGTTGCATACAAGATCACTTTTAGAGCGGGACTTGCTCCTTTCTCTTTCTTTGTCTTTTCCACGTGTTTTGGACCTGCTGCGTGCATTCAAAGCATTTGACTTCCCAATAGAATTGTTCTTTCTATTCATCTCTTCCTGTAGAAGAGCACTCTCCACATCTGCAAATAACAGAATGGCATTTGAGTTGCTGGTAAAAGTCCTGAATGTGTCCCATGACTCAGGTAGAGAACATAGGATGAGTGTAGCTTTCAGCTCATCATCGAGCTTCAACCCCTGGTTGATCACCTGGCTGAATATGCTGTTAAACTCAATAATATGAGTGGACATAGGTGTCCCCTCCTTCATTTGAAGACCAACAAGCTTTTTCAGCCAGTAAGCTTTTCCCGTGGCACTTTTCTTGGCATAAGTATCCTCAAGGCGTTTCCACATCTTCCACGCAGTAGGTTCATCCCTGATGCCTACGACCAGTGAATCAACAACTGTAAGCATAATGGTAGACATGGCCAAGTTGTCCATCTTCTCCCACTGCTCATCAGTAACGTTGGAGGGCTTAACACCCTTCTCCTTTATAGGTTTGTACTGGTCCTTTTGCATCAACACATTGTAGCACTGTGTCCTCCATATGTCGTAGTTTTTAGCTCCTTCGAGCTTCTTTATCTGGAACAAGGACGACACGTCGCTGCTGGAACTCATGGTAAAGAAAGAAGAGTTTGTTCCTCAATGGAACTGCCTGACTCCTTGAATGTATGTGCAGTGAAGCACAAATAAAAGATCTCTCCCGCAAGCGGAAGCTTCAATGAAAAGAACTCTGTTTTTGTGGCATAAACCACTCTTCCCCCTTGCTGCAATAAAACAGTACAGCTGTAATAAAACAGCCTTCGAACAGTCCAGCAACTTTATGGATTATTTTGGAGGCAAATGACACTGTTATAACAGTGATTACAGAACTGATTTGACTGCCATAACAGTTCCAAAACTGTCATGTAATATTCAGACCTGCATTATGACACGGTTGCCCCAAAAAAAAAAACTGCTGTAAAGTGACCCGTATTGACTTGGAACAGTCCTTCTACTGCAATTATACAGTATAGGATTGGAAGCCAACAAAAGCCCCTTGTTTGAACAGGGATTTTGAGGGATTTTGTCACAATTTTAGAAATGCACGGGTTCCAATGTAGAATGAGAAGAGCATTAGCTTCCCCCCAAACAGTAATACACTGGAGCAGGTGCAAAGCCCCAAATTTTAGAGTACTGCTGTGCTCTAGAATGGCATTTTTTACAACATTTTGTAGACTGCCTGCATTTACTGCATGTGTGGGTAACACCCCGGACTAATGCATCTGTTTCTGTCAACGAATAAGCATACACACTGCAAGTGACAATGCATACACCGCATCAAGATGGCATAGACTTCTGCTCAAGTAATAGGCATGCACACTGCAAATCTGTCAATGCATACGCTGTGTAACCCTTCACTGGCCAAGTGAATAACACCTGTCTCAACACTGGCTCATATGCCAATGGCGAAGTACAATGTTGTCCCGTGGACAACGAATAAACAGAAAAGAATTTCTCCTCAATGTATGAGCCCAGTGAGACTCAAAGATCCTCCTCGATGTGCGGGAAAGCACAAAAAATAAAAAATCTGCTGTCGAAGTGCAAGAAAAGAACAGCATGTGTGCCCTTGCACAGGATGCACCCGTACCCTGCGTACCTTTGCACGGTACCCTGCCTGTGCTGCTGTTCGTGGCGATGTGGCCGACGTATGTAGGCCTTTGGCCGAAAGTGGTCAGCTGCGGGGCTGCAGCTGACCTTGATCGGCTGTAGCTCGCCCACCTGCAGCTCTTACGCTGCAGCTAGCTCTTGATGCTGCGCCTTGCAGCTTCGTTCGCCCACGCCTCACCGCCGCTTCTCCGCCTTGCACACGCTCGCCCGGAGAGCTCATAGAACCCCTGTCAGCCGGCTTGGCCCTGGATGCGCAAGTGTCGAGATCGGAAGAGCGATGTGGTAGCCGAGTGTCAGCACTTGGCCGACGAAGGTGTCGGCCTTGTGGCCGACTGTGGTTGGCCTTGTGGCCGACTGCTGTCGGCAGCGAGCTGCAGCAGATCGCCTCGCGCCCGCGCCTCCTCGCCCGCCTTCTTGCCGTCGCTCGCGCGCGCGCCTCGCCCGCCTCTCACGCACAGCCTGCTCGCACCTTCTCGCGCAGCAGCTGAGTGCAGCTGCTTGATAATCTTCGTGCAGACTTTGCTGCTAGCCGTCGTTTGGAGGCCTGCGTCGAAGGCTGAGAGATGGCGACCGTTCTCACGCAGAGAATCCCGCGACGAAGCTAGTCCCAGCCACTTGGCTGAGGGAGATGGCTCGGTGAAAAGCCCGTGAGGATGAAGGATGATCAGAGGGGGGGGAGAGCCCGTTGGCTCTGATACCAGTTGATAGTTTTAGAGGGAGAGAGTAGGGAGTAGCTCACTGTAGACACACACTTGTGGGGATAATCACAATGAGTGAGTGGTACCTCCCCAAGTACACACTTTTATATTATGGATAAGGTAGTAACCCTTAAGTACAGCTAAGTACAAATGTGTACTTAGCGTACTTAAGTGTCCTACACTAAAGTACAACATAAAGTACTATTTACATAGGGTGGCCAGTGCCTTTACCCCAACACGGAGTTCCCCAGAAGGGGGGTCCAGCAGGTAGTATCTGATATCTAGCAGCAGCCAGAGGGTGAGCCTAGGGCTGGGTGGGCCTCTTGGGTGGCAGATGCAATACAGGATAGCAGCGAGGAGTTACAGTCCCAGGCCCTTTGGCGGAGACTCGCCCTTCAAGAGCACAAGAGAGCTCTCCAACGTGGCCTAGCATGCATTGAGAGACTTAGAGAGCAAGATCCTCAATGATCAATACGAGAGCGTGAGGATAGACCTCTAGGCCACAAAGGTCTGGCAAGCAAAGTTCTCGTACCGCTCCTCCAGAGCCAGAAGGGTTCAACAGGGAGACATGATGAGTAGGGAATTCTTTCACATAGTTGGGACAAGTTCGGCAATGACACAGCTTCAACGGGTTTGAGAGACGCACAAGGACAGATGCACATGGACCCTCACGAGATTCTTGAGATGACCACGGACTTCTATCAATAGTTGTTTCAGTTCAAGGAGTCGTCTCCCGCGATAGCCCGAGAGGTAGTATGCGATCAGGTTCCGACATGGTCCCGCCAAGCTTGAGTAGGCACTTAGAGGCTCTGTTCACCTAAGAGGCCCTTAAGGCCCTCCCACCCCAGAATTTCCCAGAGGAGGCCGGCTTGACCCTGGCCTTCTTTCAGAGCTTCTAGGAGCTTATTCTTATCCCTCTATAGCCAATGGAGGCCAATCACCTTACTGAACACCACATACAAGATCTTAGCCAAGGTCTTGAGCTTGCGGTTGAGACCAAGTCATTCACAATACGCAAACAGGTTTTGTTCAAGACCGCAGCATCTTGGACGTGGACTGGACCCGAGAGGAGTCACAGCCTTTTGCTATCCTTCTCTTGGACTTCAGGAAGGCTTATGACAAGGTGGAGTGGTGCTTAGTGGAAGGAACCATGCACAAATTGGGCTTCTCATACAGGTAGACCAAAGGGGTTTCAGCCATACGTTTTGTTCAGGAGCACAACATCTTGGACAACTTTTGGGAGGCCGTGAACTGGGCCCGAGAGGAGTCACAACCTTACCCTTCTCTTGGACTTCCAAAAGACTTATGATAGAGGGTGGAGTGGTGCTTCTTGGAAGGAACCACGCACAGATTGGGCTTCTTCGACAGGTAGACCAAAGAGGTTCCAGCCTTGTATGCAAGGAGCTCTAGTTGCTCACTAGTGGCCACACAGGAGAGGTCCTAGCACAACACGGATGCCCCCTTGCCACCTTTTTCTTTTCGTTGCCAAGGCGCTTGGGTATTTTTTGCACTCACAGGCCACAAGCCTTATTGGGATGAGGCTTCCGATCCAACAGGAGGGACAAATGCTGGACTTTGAGTTCGCAGATGACACCACCCTAAAGTATTGCAGATCTACTTGTAGTGACTCCAACTTCTTCACACGGACATAGGAGGTCTAGTGGATCCAAGACCAAGGGACTGCCTTCGGTTTTTGGTGGATTCCGCATGGATAGATAGCGAGATACCTTGGCTTTCAGGTTGATATCGATATTTTTGCATTGCAACAAAGCGCCCCCGTCCTAGAGAGTGTCGGCACAAGCTTCTGTACTGAAGCTCAGCCAAACTCTCCTTACCCAATCACCACAGCCTGATACGTTGCCTCCTGTTGGTGCTTTCATATAGGGTGTATGGCAAAGCTCAAGTGCTTGGTGTGCAACTTCTTATGGATTAGATCGGATGGCCAAAGCCAGAGTTACGTATTAGACGGCCACAAGCACAAGGTGGTTTGGTTATCATTGATCCGGAAGATTAAGCTAGTTATGCGAGGTCTTACCCAAGGCGCAGAGCCATAGCAGCTCCTACTCCAACGTGGGTTTCTCAAGAACACCTCTCGCATATGGCAAGAGTCACACGGATGGATCTTCTTAGACTCCCCTCTCACACAGAAGTGTTGAAGAAGTGAAAGAAAAGCATGAAGCTGAACATGAAACAAGAGAATGCGTATAGAATTAAGAAGGGTGAGGTCCATATGTAGACACCTCTACAAGAGCCACCAAGCTCCACAATCATCTCCTCAATCAGCTCCTAGAATCTCTCAATCATCCTATGTGGCATCTACCACCACCTAACAGTGCTTAAGGGCACCTAACTGTGCCTCTAGCACACACACATAGAACCCAAGGTGTGCCTGGGGCATACACCTTGAGATATCCCATCAAACCCCCCCTCAAGGGAATGCCTTAGGCTATGTCAAGGATACATCTAGTCTCATAGTTTCTCATGCCATCTCATGGTGGTCAAGAATAAATCTATGGCTAGGATCTCATGCGAGCAAGGGTTCCCAAGGGTGTGAAGTCAAACAAAGGGATACATAAGACCCTCCAATGGTCATCTTCCTTGCATGTACATGCACACAATGTCTGCAGGAGGTACCATGGAGTTAAACACATACACATGGCCTACATCATATGGTGACCAGAGGTTTTTACAAAGAACACAATAGTTTATTCCATTCATTTTGGAGGACTATCCAAGCAGAGTACCTTGACTCAACATAAAAGAGAGATCTAGAGCATATGTGGAGCTGGTTCAAAAAGCATAATCATCATAGGAGGCCTCATCTTGTGGAGGCACATCAACTGAAAGTAAATTGGCAGTTTCTGGTTTTGTAGTTGCTTCCTTTTTGGCCTTACAAAACTTTTCATGGTGATTGTTTTTGCCACAATATTTGCAAGGATTCATCTTGAAGCAATCTTTTGAGAGGTGATTAGTCTTCCCACAATGTTTGCAAGGTGGAAACTTGCCCATTTGAGTTTTTATGGCATAGGCTGTGTCATTCCTTGTGCCTTTCTTCTTCTTGAAGAAAAGTAATAAGACCTTCAAGAGTAGAATTAGAAAGATTTTTTAATGTGGTAACAACATGATCATAATCTTCAGGCATACTTTTGAGCAATACTGCCATTGCATCATTTGTAGTGATTGGAAAGTTGATAGAAGCAAGTTGAGTCATGAGACTCCGCATGTGATTGACATGGGCAGCCAAGGGAGTGCCACTAGCCATCTTCAATTCAAAGAAAGCAATCTTAAGTGACAATTTTGAGATGTGAGAGCTAGCACCAAAAATAATATCAAGCTTTTGCCAAGCTTTAGAAGGAGACTCCAAATCAGAAATGTGATGAATATAGTCATCTCCTAAGCCAAGAGCAATAATGCCATAGGCTTTCTCCTCTCTAGCAGGATCTCGTGCCGGGCGTGTAGGAGCTGAGGATTCTCCAGCATTAGAGGCTGTTGAAGAAGTTAAAGCAGGTTTGACAAGCCCCCAGAGGTTTTCCCTCATCAATGCAAACTTAACTTTCATCTGCCATGTGTGAAAGCCTTTACCATTGAACTTATCAATATTCAAGAAGGAAGCCATGAGAGGATCTAACCCAAAATGGGCAGTGTCTACTCTCTTACAAGGCTAGAAAAAGCTGAAAAGCTTCAAAGTACAAGCATTTGGTGTAGCAAAGACTTGTAACCAAATTCCATAAAAATCATAATGAAAATGATACTTCAACTTGCATGCTTCATAGAGGTGGCTAAATGAAAGTATTCCAAGCAAATCCAGGTATAGCAACCTAAAGAAAAGTTGTAGCCACAATTGTATTGATGCTATTCAACACTTTAAAACATCAGAAATGCCAAAGTAGCATCTAATGTAGCACCAAACTCACAACATTGTCAAAACTGTCCAAAACAGAGGCCTGATCTTGAAGGGCTTGTATCTCACTCTTCAAAGCAAAGAAAAGAGGGCTTTCTAGGTAGAAATAAAGCTGGTATACCAGAGAAGAGCCACTGAAGAGGAAAGGCGAAATGCCGCGTCACGTCGCCATAGCCAGGAGCTTGATTGTCAACTGGTTTTTCGTCTGTTTCTGCCTCCCTCGTGGACCATTTCACTTCAAATCTGGGCCGGGGCTAGCTCATGATGTTGTGCAAGCGTGACTTAGAGGAATTTCGAAGTGGTTGCTCCAGCAAGTCGTATTGCACGAAATGGCGTCAGGAAGAAGGCGACTGTTGCGCGGGTCTGTGGGCACCATTGCCTAATTGCTCTGACGTGAAAGGTCGCCCATACGAAGGGTCTCTCCAGCCAGAAGGACTCTGGGAATGGTTGCTTGTAGGTAGAGAACTCAGCCCTCCAAGTGGTTGGGCAGAAAGGGGCAAAATGGAGAGGAAGGTGGAGAAGACGAAGAAGATGACATGGCATAAATGGGCTCAAGGAGGATCATAGTGCTCTGATACCATGTTGAAGAAGTGAAAGGAAAGCATGAAGCTGAACATGAAACAAGAGAATGCGTATAGAATGAAGAAGGGTGAGGTCCATATGTAGGCACCTCTACAAGAGCCACCAAGCTCCACAATCATCTCCTCAATCAGCTCCTAGAATCTCTCAATCATCCTATGTGGCATTTACCACCACCTAACAGTGCTTATGGGCACCTAACTGTGCCTCTAGCACACACACATAGAACCCAAGGTGTGCCTGGGGCATACACCTTGAGATATCCCATCAGGAAGGGCTCCCCATTGACGTGGAAACTTTTCAAGGTATGGCAAACACTGGGACGAGGACTCATTACGACTCGACCACGCTGCAGGGAGAGTTTGAGCACCAGCCCCTTATCTGGAACCCAAAGATCCAGGATCAAGATGGTATGTTTGGCCAACAGCCCCATATAGGCTGGGGCACAACAGGACAATGTATTGGATTAAAGTTGGTCACCTCCTCACTTGTGAGCCCCCAAATGAGGAGTGCATCAAGGGGGTGGACCTAGAAGAAAGGGGGCTGCCACATGGGCAGCAAGCAGGCTGTCATGTGGACAGCACGTCTTAGAAGGATACCTAGCTGTGTGGAGCAGCAGGACAACATGGAACACTAGCGCAATGCGACATGGAAACCTCTGGGACAGATCTGCAGATGGCAGGCAAGAAACCCAGCACAGCCTCGACCTCAGCCTGCAGGTGTTCGTAAGTCCGTACACAGTGTTGACATCATTGGCCATCATTTGCGTACTATTCCTCAGGGGGTTTCTTGCTGATGTCTACTGCAGATTTGCGTACTATTCCTCTGGGACAGATCATTTGCATTACAGCTTATTGATGGACGAGCACCACTATTCCACTAGTGGCCGCTCTCTAACAAGATATCATCTACACCCTGCGAGCCACTTGTGAGGGTGGGTCTTTGGGTTCCAGAGCGACCGCCAAAAGGCGGGAGCGTTTCTACAGAGGCATGGCCTACAAGCATCTTCTACATTTTTACGACGCCAGGGATTCACTGGCTATATAGTCCTCCTCACTGGCTGTTAGCCCTCTTCCAAAGATTCCTTACGCACTGAGCTGGGTTCTCTGGAAGCAGTTTGGTCTTCTTTCAACCTGTTTTTCTGATGTTGTTTCCCATGGTCAACGCCTCAAGGATAGCTGACTTGTATGGCTGATTTTTCTAGGCATTAATAGAAAGTTCCTTTTTCTATTAAAAAAGGTTGAAAACAAAGCACAAGCAAGAGGAATGAATCTTTTGCAAACCTGTTTTCTTCTGAATCAGGTAATATTGGAAGGAAACGCCCTGGAACTCTCAAAGCAGCCCAAAAGCATAACGCAAGGCTAAAAACAATCTCGACGAGCACCTGCATGCAATATTAAATCTATCGGTTTTTTGCAGTTATGTACTCAAAATATAAATTTCCAATCCCGATTCTTATTAAGAGTAAACCACACGAGACCTGCTTTCTAGACCTGCATCAAAATACCTGAAAAGGTGGCCGAACAAACTCTTCTTCTCTGACCTTCAAAATGCCACGATCTGCAATTTTCAAACTAGAAATTAAGCACAGATCATTCTCAGCCTGACGCTCCAAAACTAACATCAGCACCCAAGTAAAATTAGTCACAGAAGGAGGAAACTGAAGTCCACCCCATGAGGCAGGAATGAAAACAAAGCACATATGAGAGAAGAGACATACATAAGTAACTTGGCTGATTAGCTGCTGGAGTATCTAGGCAGGCATAACATGATTACAACTTGAAGCAGTCAAAACAACATTGCATAATTTCAGCCAAAAAAATGCAAGTAAACCAGATCTTGGTATTCCAATCAGCATTAGCAACTAGCGATGCCATGCAGTAATATTTGGAAAGGGTGGCTATTGCACATCTAAGACAAAGCAGGAGTGTTATTTGTATGAAACAGCCTCGGAGACAGAAAAAGTGTACAAACGTGAACGATGTTTGTCACGCATCTGCCAAATAAGTCGCCCTTAAATTTGTCACATCAACTCGGTCTCTTACCATCTTAAATAAGGTTAGTTTCTTACACTATTGTAAAAAATATTCGAAAGAGTGGCAGCCGAATGGGGTTGCGTTAGTAAAAACAATTTGGACAGGCGGAAGGTCTTCCAGTGAGGGACTAGCTGAGAAGTCATGCAACGGAGTAGTTATATGCAAGGGCATAGTGTACATCGCAAAGCTTCATTTCTGCAGTGACGGTAATGAAAACCTTGAAGCTATGATCCCGCGTTTGAAATGAATGACCAGAACCAAGATAGGCATGACGGGAAGCAGAAAGCAGCACCGATCACAGAGGTACCCAAACAGGTCAAGATTGCAGTCACAGAGCGACCTAAAATGAAGAGTGCCGGATTCCAAAACAAAAGTCCGGAGGTGCTTTGTGATGAGGGGGAGGATGCTTACAGTGTATGGTGGAGAAGGCAGCGTGGCCAAGGACCACCAAACCCAGCAGGCCGATCAGCAAGTCCATCCCCATCCCTGCTTGCTTTTGCTTGCCTCACGCCATCTCTTGTTGTTACAGCCCTTTAATAAGTGGGTAGCTTTCCTTTCAGCTCTTATTCATGTCCTAAACGCCATAATTTGTCCACACACCCTCATATTTTGTCCTAGGACACACTCTCATACTTTGCAAGTTTACGACACACTCTCATACTTTGCAAAGTGTACTCACTCCAATACGTCCATGGTGGTGAGTTCGAGAAAGAAAAAAGTTGTCTACTAGTATGGTCAAGACTCGGAAAAGTGTGGACAATACTCAAACTGGGCAGCTTCCCTCGCACTCACCTCTTCTTTTCCCTTGGCAAAGTTTTTACTTTTTGGCCTGCCTTTTTCTCGCTCTTTTCCTCTCCATGTCCCAGCTTACTATTTCACTCCCTACTTTTCCTCTCTTAACTATTGGTGGACTCCCAACTTACTATTTCACCCATAGGCATTTGAATGACAAAAGTCATTCAACTTGTTTACCTTAGAGCCGCCCACCCATTCCATTTTCTTTATGGAATTTATGTGAATATTTCACAGTTTGAGTCTTCGACCCATGCGAGAACGCGAGGAGTTTTCATCATTTTTGAAAAGGTTTGCGCTTTCTACCCTTTGGAGGCTAGGGGTAAGTGCCATACCGACGCTAACCAAGTATCTAAGATAAATTGCTGGATAGATTGCCTCATGGGACAAAACAACGGAATTTCGCTTGGGAAGCGCTCCCACAAGCAAGTAAGCAAAAGTTGTGTGTAATCGATAGGTCGCTTGCTTATCCGGATAAATTGCTAGCATACAAATGTGGTTTAGACCCACTTGATGATGCCAAAAGTTGTTTCGATATATGTTTTTATTCAATCTCCCCTACCAAAAAAAAAAAGAACGGGAGAAAATTCGTCATTTCGAGAATCTATCAAGCCTTCACACCCTGAACTAAACTTAGCATAGTGCTCATTTAAAAAATCTCCAACAGACCAAGGGGATCTATAGCACACCTCCTGTGCTTCCCTTCGGAGTGTAGCCACTCAATTGACATGACAACCAAAGCTGGACCCTCATCTATTAAGCTTCTCCATAGTCCATTGTCCTTTGTATGGACCGAGGTGTGCTGGAGGGCACGAGGGCAGCAAGACGGGTTGCATGGTGGATGGTATCAAAGGCAGGCTAACAGGCCTGGAGCTACTGGCATCCTCATTCGAAACACTTCTTCTAGTTTTGATGGACATAAACATCATGAATGATCATGATGTGATCTTCATCATCATAGGAGTCTCAAATTTCCTCTACCAAGGCTTCATTCCAAACCTGTTCCTACAGTAGTTTTGCGAACTTTAGGAGCTTGGTGCTCCTAAGAAACCCTTTGATGATGTCGTTGCTCCTAAGAATCCCTTTGATGATGTTGTTTGCTAAAGTATGTGATTGGATGTGGGGGCGAGACATGGGAAGGTGCTTTGTACCTCTTTTGATGATCGTTGCATGCCCTAAATTCCTCCATGATCACAAACACTGTATAGAACACAACAAATGAAAGTGGCAATGGAAGCAATCAGAAACGAAGATGAAAAGGGCAAGTAGACTAAGGGAGTGTAAGAGTAAGTGACAAAGATGACAGAAAGCTAGACTTAACTATAAATGACCATTAGCTAAAGATGGGCATCCCATCACTTGAATGGCTACATGATTTAGTAGAACACCCCCTTCTTCGATATGATCAAACAAAATATATGCCCCCATAATGCTCAAATTGCCACGTGACTGCATGTAGCACATCCCTTCTACTATCATTAAATAGTTGACTGGCATTCGTTTGGCACACAATCAATGAAGGCATTCTCAACTGAGTGACATGTACTCGAGTCTTGTGTGACCGAGGAACCTACTGGTTGGTAAGGATTTACTTTGCTCCCATTATATAACTTAGGGAACACATTTTCTTGCAAATCCTCAAGGTGTACCATCCCATTGCAAAAGACTTCAGCCAACCTGTAGGGCCCATTCCATATAAGTTTGAAATTTGTTTATGTGGTTCTAGCTTAGCATTATACACAGTAATACAAGTGTACCATTTTCCAAGTGCTTACGCACAATATTCCTATCATGCCATGCTTTCCTTCTGTGCCGAATCACCTCTTGTGACTAGGCAGCTCAGAGGCGTAGTTCATCCAAGTGGATTAGATGATGTAATCATCCCTTGATTACCTTGGATTCATCTAAGTCATGATCTATTGCCACACAAAGACTGAGAACAATAAATTCGAAGGAAATTATAGCTTCCAACCCAAAAGCCATACAGAAAGGTGTGAGATTAGTAGTGACCTTATAGGTAGTTTGGTAAGCCCAAAGTGCAGCATGAAATTTAGCATCCCAATCACTCTCACAAGACTACACAAAATTAACTTGAGTGTCTTATTAGTTGATTCAGCTTCACCATTACGACGAGCATCATAAGTGGTTGAAATTGTATGCATAATCTTGAATTCATTCTTCAACAACTGCATAATTTCATTCAAAAAATGTGATTCTTAATCACTAACAAGTTGTATGGGGTATCCATATGTACAAATGATATTCTCATTGACAAACTTGGCAGTGCTCCAATCCTCATAGTCACCTTCATCATTGCTATCCCCTTCATCTTCCTCCTCATCCACCCCTCCACTTGGTCTAGATTCGGTGTCCTTGCAAGGTAACGCCTCCATGAGAACAAACCAAGACCATGGGAAAGCGTTGCCCTCGGAATTGCATGATGCCAATGCGTAAGCACATAAGGTGTAGGGGGAGGAGGGGTGCAATTCCTTGTCTTTGCTTCACATAGGCCAAGGCATAGGCTGCATAAGATGTTGATTTGCCTTTGAGAGAAAATTAATGGTGAAATACAACACTTACAAGGCAATAAATCCTAGCTATCCCAATTGCATCAGGACACATTTCACCGACAAAAACAATTGTGGCAAGCCTCTGCCAACAATTCATCTCCACCTTGATTATGTTCAATAAGCACATGTGTTAGACGTTAGTATATCTTCTATTTGTTCAACTTGAGCATTTGAAATAAATGGTTGTAGTTTGAAGAGCTTACATCATACAAAGGCATGAATTGGCTTTCGTACCATTTTTTAGGCGTGTGCATATTCATCCTTTATACATGTCTTGCCCATTTACATGGACTAACATTACAATAATACATGTTAGTATAAATTATTTAGATGCTACATTTTAAATTACATACTAAAAGAAGAGAAATGGTAGCTACTTACAAAGAAATGATGAGTTGAGCCTTGCCTCCTAACCCTAAGTGGGATTGGCCAACTTTAACCAACCTGACAACTATCACTTGCTTTTTTCAATCATATTTCCTGAGTGTATCGTTCATCTCCTTCTTAACCTTTTTCCAATCATCGGTGTGCGACCAAGTAGGTTTCCCTTGAAATTTTCTCACTACCCCTTGGATTTGGTCTTTTCTAGACTTGAGTGCTGCGGCCATCTTGGATAACATCCAATGGGAGTCAAATGCCTGCTTTAATGACACTAGAAATTCCTCCCTCAATTAGTTTAATACCCAATATTTCTTCGTTTTTGGCTACTTCCAAAAGTCCATTACCTTGTTGAAGGTAGAGGAGCATAAGATGTATCCAATATGATCTCATTCTAGCAATTAAGCGAATAGGGGAGAGTGGTGGAGTCTAGGAGTAATCATCAACATCCTTTCTACCACTTCTTGTAGCTCCCAAGATCAAGCATCTAAATTGACATTGATTCTCTCTTTGCCTAGCTCTCACTGTAGTAGCCTAGCGGACCTTGATGGAGGTAAGTGCTGTTAGCGCGAACTGTTGCCTTTCATATTTGAATTTATGCAAGAGTCTCTCCCTCTCACGAGGATCCAAGTGGGCAACTAATCTCAAGAGCTTCTCCATACTACTACTCATCGTGGTAGTGTCACGGCGTCTCTTATTACCCCCTCCATGTGATCCTCCACTGAAATCCTTTGAAAAGAAGCCCACATCTTTTAAAAAGAACAGAATATGGAATAGGAAAGTGGAACAAGGGATTTAAATAGCTCATCCTATTTAAATACTATAGCAAAATAACATGAAAAAGCAACAAAGTTAAGGTGCTTACCTAGAGTTTTGATTTGATAGTGGCTTATGAAGACTATAAAACAAAAACATAATAATTTTTTAGAAAAAAGAGAGGGAAAAATGACTCTAAAATTTCAACTTAGCTTCACAAAGGCAAAGCAAACATTCCTAAAAAAGTTCATTGCATATCTCCATGAAAATATGATAGCTACCTTTTGTGCATGAGAAAAAAAGATAGGGAGTCAAAAATGGACAGGGGGAGAGGAAGGGGAAGGGGATGGAAGAAAATATTTTTTGCCATAAAAAAGAGTTGTGAAATCTTACTAATGTGAAATCTCTAAAGAAAAGAGATTACAATGTATATGCGAAATAGCTAGACATCAAACTACTGACTAGCATTGAAATCACTATCACTACAACTCTCATGCTCATCGCTTGGAGGGTCACGCTTGACACCTTCTTCTACACACTCATGGATCTAGTTCCACTCTCCATGGATAATGTATCCTCAATTAATGAAGTCATCAACGTTGTTCAGGATGGCGCTAATTCACGCGTTGACTTAGATGTTGTGTGGCTCCTGATCTCTCCATAGGATGTTGCAATATTTTAAGTAATTCCTTGTTTGTTTCCAAGTAATGTTCACAAAGCATACTTGATGTGGGGTCCAACTGTGCATGACATGGCCATATTGAAATCTATCCACTATTTATCTTGTTTGAGTTTCTCTCAAGCATGAGATAGTAGGAAATCCATGTCTTATATTATTGGTGGGACATTGGCAATAGGGGTTGAATTCAAGGAGGACTAGGAAGGTTTTGGACATTCCATCAATTTGAAGAATTAAAAAAAGGAAATAGGGGCAGATAAGAGACATTTTGAAGCAATAGGACCAAAATAAAAATATTTTAAACCTCCCATGAAACATTCTAAAAGAGTGGAGTGGCATCAATACTAGGTTTGGGGTTTCATTCAAGTTTAATACTACATTGTTTTTAAACAATTCATTCTGTGTTTAAACTTCATCCTATTGAAAAACTTCATTCTTTTTAAATTTCATTTGATAATTTAAGAAGGGGATGGAGGGCTAGATTTAAGAAGGGGTTGGAGGGCTGAATTTTTGCCACCATACTTATATTATAAAAGGGATGGAGGGCTGGAGATGTGGTTAAGAATGGGGGCGATATGGATGAGAAAGGATGAGAAAGAAGTAGGCAAGAAAGGGATGAGAAAGCAAGGAGAAAAAGGCAATGTGAGAAAGGAGAGGGGGATATGGGAATATGGATGGCAGAAAGGTGGAGGAAGGGGGGAGAAATATGGGAAAGTGGAAAGGGAGTGAGAAACATCAGGAAAATGGAAAGGGGGGGGGGAACATGGGAAAATGGAAAGGGGGGGAGAAAGACGGGAAAATGGAATGGGAAGGGTGTGTAGGGAAAGGGAGAAAGGATGGAAATGGAAAATGAAAGAGGGGAGAAATGAGGGAGAAAGGAGCAATATGAGAAAGGGAAGAGGGATATGGAAAGATGGAGGGAAGAAAGGTGGAGAAAGAGGTGCAAAAAGATTGGAAAATGGAAAGTCCGGAGAAACATGGGAAATGGAAAGCAGAGGAGAAAGATGGGAAAATGGAATGGGAAGGGATTGGTATGGAAAGGGAAAGAGAAAAAGGAAGGAGTCTTTGTCCTTGAGTGATATACTGGATTCTTGGTCAATGCTTGAGCTGATTGATTATCATTGTTGGCTTTGATTCATCAAAGTAATATGTTTCTGACAATAGTCTTCTGAGCCATATAGCCTCACATGCACCTGTAGTGAGTGCCCTATATTCTACTTCAGTCGAAGACAAAGAAAGACTTGGTTGTTTGTTTGACAACCATGAAATAGCACCTTGACCAAGGAAAAATGCATATCCCTGTGTGGATCTCTTGGTCTCATGATCTCTGGCATAGTCATTGTCATAGTATCCATGCAACCTTGGATGACTTTCTCTGTATTCTATCCCAAACTGTCTTTTACCTCTGATGTATCTCAAGACTCTTTTGGCTAGATTCTAGTGAGACTCTTTTGGATTTGCCATAACTGTGCAAATGAGCTTACTACATAACAAATATATGGCCGTGTGATAGTCAGATATATGAGAGATCCGATGAGCTACCTGTAGTACCTGTCATTGACTGTAGGTTTTTCTGAATCTTTAGTAAGTTTCAAACTCTATTCCATGGGAGTGGCTGCAATCTTGCAATCTGCAATATGAAACTTCTTCAGGAGACTATCAACATATTTGAGTTGACTCATGAAGGTGATGTCTCAATCTCTCCACAACTCGATACCAAGACAATAGTGCATAAGTCCAAGATCTTTCATGTCGAACTCTGTAGATCAGTCTTGTCTCAATATCTTGATGAAGCTATCCTTGCTTCCTGTCACAATCAGAACACCTATATACAAAAGTGCAATAGTAATGTCTTCCCCTTGAACTTTGTAGTAGAGAGTATGACCTGCATTGGATTTCATGTATCCCAGATCAGCAAAATACTTGTCGATTCTGCTGTACCAACTTCTGGGTGCTTGCTTTAAGCTGTAAAAATACCAAAAGAGTTCTTAATCATAGAGTCTCTTCACTTTCTCTTTTGAATGTTGTATTTATTCCAAAATTCATAGAATGTTAAGTTCTCCATGACAAAGGGTCGACCACAATATATCTCTATTGGATGTGTTGGTGTCATGCACTGCTCTCAAAGATATCATTGGCATAGTGATGATGGAGATGAGTCTACATAGTACACAACCTCACTTCTTTGAATAATGGGAACGCACAACAATGCTAGCTCTGTTGGTGATGGTGTCTTTGACAAAACATATGCAAATAGTGGAACTAGGTTGTCCAATCCAAGGAGTCTTACATCATTAGTGTTCAAGTTCATATATCCATTTCATAGCATACTTTGGGAGATAGTATGATAGGCATGCGTTCATTATTCGTTAAATATTCATATGTGCTTGCCACAAGTGTAATATGCTAGCACAATATGGAACAACATTTTGATGCTAAAGAGATGGGCAATAGTAGAGCTATCTAAATGTAAAAGGACCGAATGTAGGTGTAGTTTCTTAAAGGATTGAATAGTCTTGAACCTTGGGTTTCAAAAAAAGCCAAATACAACTCCGAGAGCCCCAGACAAAGGATGACAACTTGAAGGGAAAAGCACGGAAGGGTGAAGCAGCTAAATGATGCTTCCACATCATGACTTTTTGGAATCTATGGCTATAGGACATGGTGAATGGAACAGTATGACAGACCCTCCCATGAACCTCATCTTTAGGATCCCATTGAAGAAGCAATAAAGATGCAAGATGGCAGGTGTGGTGAAAGTCATTTTGCAATAGTGGAATGTTTGATCCAAGTAAAGGGCCTAACATACTAGATGGGTGAATGCTAGAGTCCTTAAACTCTTATAAAGGTGGTGGGAAATACCTCCTGCCTATGTGAGATTCATAATGGTATAAATAGGAGTCATGGTCTAGAAGTCAAGGTCTGAATTCTAGGAGACCTATTTATGGGACAAGATTTGGTACATTGCTTGGTCCCATAGTTAGGTAGAGTCATACCAAGTATTATCACATTTTATGTCACAAAGCCTTGGATTTGGCCTTACCCTATCAAAAATTATGCAACTCAAGGAGTGGTAAAAAAGCCATGCCCATAGTAAAACAAGGCATTGTGCTACTCCAAATGCAATTAAACCTATCATGAATCTTTGTACCATCATTATTTTTAGGCTTGCCAATTTTGGTCCCATTTCTACCATCGATGCCCAACCTCCCCTTAGAAAACCAACATCGTGGATCCACACTTGGCCCCACTGCATGCCACTAGGGTTTTTCTTAAAGAAGTGCATGTGAAGACCTATTTATGGGACAAGATTTGGTACAATGCTTGGGCCCATAGTGAGGTAGATTCATACCAATTGTTGTCTTATTATAGGTCAAGGAGCCAATTGCTCAGGACCCAAGTTCCAATATTTCACAATCCAATACATGTCATCATTATTTAAACTCTAGCAAGAACTAGAAGTGAGGGAAGCATTATAATTTTGAGGAGACTAAAAATTTGAGAAAATTCATGTATACATAGTTTGTGATGAAAGTTTTGATGTAAATAGTGATGTTATTATCGATAGTAATTTCTATGGCAATATTGACACTGTTCAAGTAAAACACACTACACCAAATCATCATTTTCATTGCAATCTTCAAGCTTCCTTGTGTACTCTTGACCATTCAACCTTGCACCCAGCTCTCCCCCACTTCTTGCTTTGGAGACACATCCACATAAAGTGAGGAGGCAATCAAGAAAGCAATTTGGGATGTTGGGCATTCTCTTGAACCTCAGAATCACTTTCTTAGGCACATTTATAAATTGTATTTTGAGGGCAATTTGTTCTGAAGTAGGGGCATCAACTTCTTAGTATCTATTTATGTTGGAATCATATATGATTGTGTTAATCAATGTTTTGAAATTTGCTTAGATACTTTTGATTTTATACATTGCTATGTTGACATTCACATCAATTTAGTGGAATGTGAGAGATAAAAAGATTGTGTGGGATATAGCTTTAGTAATGTGCCTAAGAAAGTGATTTGGCTTGTTGGGCAACTCCCAACCCTCCACATCGCTTTCTTAAGGCTCACAATTTTGCATATGTTTCTGGTTGCATATTCTATCTTGGTCTTCTTTCTCTACAGGGGCCAGTAGGGACTACTTTTGACTTCTGCATTGCTTGTTATGTTATCTCTCATCTGGGTTGGACATTAGATCAATTTGGTGGAATGCAAGAGAGAAACAATTTGTTTGGTGTAGTTTTTCAATAATATGCTTAAGAAAGAGATTTGGCTTGTTGGACAATTCCAACCCTCCAAATTGTTTTCTTAAGCACATTTTGGCATATCCACTTATTATTGGTTTTGTCTTGCTCAGGGCCAATAGGTACTACTTATCTAATGAGGCTCTTGGTTGTAGACTGGAAGACTATCATGGCAAGGACAAAGCAGACAGCCAAGATGGTTGGTAATTGCTCAAGCTACCACTACCCCTGTTGCTAGTGCCAGTGTCAAAGGATCTCATAAGAGGAAAGGGAAGTTTGGGCATATCCTCAATAGGCAAAGAAGAGGAGGGTTTCTCAAAAGGTGTCACTGCTTAGGAAGATAAGGAAGGCACAAAAGGCCATGGGATATGCAATACCAAAGGCTCCTTTTCAAAGGATTGTGAGGGAGATCTATAATGACAATGAACTAGGTTATAGATGGCATAGGTCTGCATTGTTGGCCCTCCAAGAGGTAGCTAAAGATTGGATGTTAGAATTCTTCCAAGATTGCATGATTGTTGCTGCACATAGTCTTAGGGTCACCTTGATGGTGAAGGATGCTGAGACACTTAAGAGAGTTAATTATAGATATGACAAACTCCTTCGTCCTTGCGATTGGGTGGACCTCAAAATGAGGGATATTCTATTTGTGCCACTAGTAAGGAAACAAAGGATGAAGGTATAAATATAGTGGAGGTAGCACACAACAAGGATACAAGGGGCAAGGCTGCTTATGAGGTAGCCATGATAGAGCAGAGGGATGGTACCAAAATAGAGAATTCATCCAAGAGACTGCCCTAAGGGACCATAAAAATAATCAAAGGATAATGCAGTTGGGATCAAATATTATCCTCAAGTTTCAAGATGCCACTTCTGTGAGATATAACAATGACCCAAGACTGTTTGCGAGCTTTGATGTCACAAGGAGAGTGGGTGACTGATACAATTCTTTTTTCTATTCTCCGGTAATTGATCTGCATTCTTAGGTGATGAATATGGTTGAGTTTCTTGATTAATTGATGATATGGACTGAGTTTCTTATACAATGCACTGATAACACTATTTTTACTAGCATGTACAGAGGAGGGTTAAAAGAGCGGCAACAACTTGAGGTTCATGTACTTGATCCTTGCATATCTCCCTTACTAAGAAATCCAAAGGTTCCTACAAGTGGTTCAAAATCTGTGACTTCACCTTGATCACTCTCATCCTACTATCTTATCACTCTGAGTAAGTGAATAATACATTTTACTTCATTTCTTCTATCATTTGTTGTTGTAAAGTTGACTGATGTATCTGTCTTTTTTTTGTAGCAACCATTGGAGCTTAGTGTGTATTGATCTTCAACAAAAACAAGCCTTCATATGAATTCTCTCTATGGAACACATAAGGAACTTGATCTGTATGTTTCCTTTCTTTAATATAGCCCTATATAAATAAAGCTCTAAGTTTTTACTTCACCATTCCTAACAATAGGAATTTATCTTGTAGAGGCATTATCGAATGTCTTAAATCATTATCCTCCAAATGTGGACCTGCTAGATAGTGTTGAGATTTTTGACTTAAAGGTAAGGACATTTATGGATGTTCAATGACTAAGGTTTGTTAAGTTTGTGCAGTTGCCATCACAGAGGATGATCCCCATTCATGTGGGTGGAGGACAATGATCCATGCCAAGTATATGTTAGATACTTGCTTTGCAGATCTACCACCAGACATGGTTAGTATATAAATCTATATATATTCATAATGACAATTGTACAAATGCCATTGTGAAACAAAATACAATCTAATATTTCTTATTTATTTTATTGATTGCAAGTTTCAGAGGATAGCTTTACATCAGTCTATGTCGATGGATATAGATCCATGGTCATAGAAAAGCTATTAAATTATGCTCATAAGGTATCCCAAGGGAGATGCAGAGTGAGATCTAGGGCTAGTGCTTCCAGAAGAAAGGAGACTACTACTGCTGAAGGGAAGGAGCAGGGGGCTGAGGACAATACAAAAGTGGGAGAGAAGCTTTCCAATGAGGATCCACAGTAGCCTGATGAGAATCCTCATCCTTCACAGTAGCCTCATGACTAGCCGTAGTAGCCTGATGAGAAGCCTCCTTCACAGCAGCCTGATGAGCATCCTCAGCCTGATCAACAGCCTCCTTCACAGCAGCCTTCGTCTGCATATAGGAGTAGCTACATATTATCATCATAGTTGCAACAACTTTAGATTTTGATTATGACTCACTCATTGTATTGATACAATACCTGTAATATGAGTTTTTATTTATCTCAACAATCCCATTTGGGATGTCTCTGCTTATGTATCATTGATTTTGGTATTGATTCATAGAGCAAAAGAAAAGAGCCCTAGCACTTTTATATTGCAAGTTATCTTGGATTGGTTTTCCAAAGATGACCAATAAATAGACCCTTTTTTGGGTGGTGAAATCCATTTTTTTTATATTACAAGAGTCAGTCTCCATACACCAGCAATTACAATATCAGAAGATTTCATTGTATGACAAGTAAACAGTGTAATCTATCTAACAAGAAGACAAACAATCATCAAAAGATTGCTTGAGTGATATGTATAAATAGTAGAGCATGGAAGAAGCAAGATCTTCAAAGGTTCTATTTTTCATGTCTTTCCACAGAGTCCATAGTGCCCAGTATCGAGCCCATGCAAAGAAAAGACCAAACTTGGGCTTGCATGGGTGAATGCTGAAGAGCCAAAAAAGCTTACCAAAGCAAGTAGTGGGAAATCAGGCTTGGAGACAGCCAGAAAAGATGGGAGCGTGTCTACACACACGCACATGCACACACACATGTTTGAGCTATCAGACACGATAAGTCTTACTAGAGCTAGATGAAAACAATGTATCTGGTATAGATTGCCGTTCTATCTATTATCATTACTCCTATTTTGCTCCCTCTTTATTTGATGTCTATCTAGAAGCCCTTGGATGAAAGCAGTATAATGTATTAAGTATGTAGAACTACATGAGCACTTACATTTTGTGCTATAAACAAGTGACATGTAGTTGGTCTAGGAATAGAGGACATATCAGATGGTGCGTGATGACTAGGGACATCATAGAGAGAGAATGAATATGTATGCCAAACTATTGGGGATGGTGACTTACCCTTCAACAAGAGCCCCCATCCCATGGTAGGATCTCCTCCGCAAAAGGATCCGATCACCTCATCCATCCTATGTATGAGGAAATCCCGCTTCTTACACTGTGTCACTCGGCGTGAGATCCGATGTGCCTCTGGTGAAGTCAAATGTCCTAGCGCTTGCTCATGTGTGAGGTGGGCTCTCATCTCTCTGCACTCAACATCAAACTAGGGGTTTTGGGGCATCTCCCAATCTGGGACGCGTCCAGATCAAGTCATGGGAAAGGATCTGGTGGCAACATCCTATATCACTACTGAGACAAGGGTATCTGATGCATGTGCAACGTCAATTCCCTCTCCAAGTAAGATTGCAAGCTCAAAAGTGAGGTGGCTCATGTAGACCACATCAAGACATGGTCAAGAGAGAGAGAGTTTTGATGATATGCTTTTATGAATATCCCCTAGTCCCAATATGATCTATGGGACTGAGTTTATACTACATACACTTCTCTTCTTCAGCTTCATAACCGGAGATCAAAAGATCATGAGGGACTATGTACTGAGCACTGTGCACATGGACAAGAGGTCTTGAAGTCCTAGTACAGTTGTTCAACCATGCTATATGCCATGGCTTCCCGCCTACTTGGAGCACCACCACCATAGTATCGATACACAAGGTAGGTGATTCCATGGACATTGGGAACTACCGCACTCTTATGATTGGCCACACTCTAGCTAAGATATATGGGTTAGTGCTGGAGAGCAAGATTAGTAGTAGCCACTCATAGGGTCATGGGCTACAGGCTCTTGGATAGGTGGTTTTTGGAGACATCACTCCACCCTGGACCACATTTTCACCTTGAGGGCTATCATTGAGGAGATAAAGTCGAGGCATCATAAAATCTACACTTGCTTCATAGACTTTTGTAAGGCATTTGACACTATCCCATGTTCTCGCTTGATCAAGAGGTTATAGAAGTTACAGCTCCCAGAGATCATGATCTGAGGGGTCATGAGTCCATATGTGTTCGTTTATTAGAGGGAGGGTACGTGCCCCACGAGGTCTATCAAATTGGGTTGAGAGCACTATCGGAGTGAAACAAGGCTTCCCCCTCTCACTGACTCTCTTCGGTCTCTATATTGATGAGGTCACTTCCTTTGTAGACCACCGCCTAGGTGGAGAGGGCTCACTTTTGGTTGACCTGATGGTGCAAATACTATTGTACACAGATGACATAGTCCTCATATGATCCTTAGCAGAGGGATTGCAAAAACATCTAGAGGCTCTAGAGATGTTCTACAAAGAGAGAGACTTGACAGTTAACCTTGGAAAATCCAAGGTTATGATCTTCAACTCCTTGCAAGTAGTGTTCCGTCACCATAGCTTCAGATATCGATGACAAGCCAGTGGAGATAGTGCAGTATTACACATATTTAGGGGTAGTGCTCACCGGACTAGGTTTCATGATGATCCATGTAGGTATGGAATGACTCACATGAGGACGGGGTGCACTGGTAGAGAGGTAGTGCTTCCAGGAACACTTCCAAGACCCTCTGATGAAGGGTTGGCTTTTTGACACACTGGTGAGATTGACGGCCATGTATATAGCACCTTTCTAAGGGAGTGATATTTCAGCGATGATAGAGTGGAAGAGATTTGAGAGGATACATGTGATCATGGGATGCAGGATGATTCGGAGTAAGCCCTCAGTCACCCATGAGATTATACATGCAGAGTTCACCATGACCCCTCTCCAAGTTGATGCCATCTTTCAGATAGTGACTTTCCTCCATAAAGTCTGGGCCTTACCCCGGTGGAGATTACTGAGGCTAGCATTGGAGTCTTTCAGGTGACTATAGTAGAGAGTGGTGTTGATATAGCATAGTACGCACGGGTATCCACATGGTTTGGTAGTCACATTCAAATGCACAGACTTCCCACCTTTTAGTATAGCATGGATGCAACACCCGAGATGATCCCACAAGATAAGATCATCTGTATCATATGGTTGGACCTCCTCCAGCTCCATACATCTAGGGCTTGGGGGGGAGAGGAGTTCCCCATAAAGATCTAGTTCTACCATGACCACTTCTTGAGGATCTTGGAGCATGGTCTCGTCTCATTAGACCTCAGTACCTCGAGGATAGGAGAGCCTCACATATATTGAGGATCGCCATCGGTCAATTGTTGTGAGTCTCATCACATTAGTTGAGGGTCGAGGTAGAGAGAGCTGTAGGCATACCTAGAGAGTAGAGGATCTACACACTATGCTGAATGGAGGAGATCGAGACAAAGGAGCACTTTCTATGTGTCAGCCCAGTCTACTATGAGATCCAAGGGCAACATCATTGCCTCTTTTTCAAAAGGGGCATGACATAGCTGATCCATTTTCCCAATCAAGTTTGTGTTGGGCTCTATTTGATTAAGATGCAATGACTGAGAGATATATTGATGCAATAGATCAGAGAGCAGTAGGGATTGATGCCACAGGTCACTGAGATCGACAGAGCACGGACACTTGTTACATATTTCTATGCATCCAAGTCAGCTACCGATTGAGGTTGAGGGAGAGTTGCTTGATGAGATGAGAGCATCATGGATTAGCAATGGGAGTCTCCACCACGATGCCAGACAAGAGACATGCACTACCAGATAAGAGACACACACTCCACGTGTGACATGGGGAGGGACCAGAGCACACATGATTGAGGTTTGGTCTATTTTAGCCCTCCTCAGAGGTGACTGCCAAAGACAAGGCGTCACCCTTGGCATAGCCCACCGGATCCAACGATTGAGGAGACCACACCTTGCACTGCATCAAGAGATAGCTTGACAAAAATAGATGCTAGAGCTCCTCACATGTCATTAGAGTACCACCGGGTTACCTGGATATATGGAACCTGGGCATGTACTTAGAGCGTTAGGTCTGAGCACTTGATACTCTTTTGGTATTTTGCTATTTTGATACTCTACTATTTTATTCACTCGTTTACAGCAAGGGCCTTAGTGAGCCCTTTGCTTCAGCCCTTAGTGGCTTGTGTGAGTTACCTTTTGGTTTTGCACTTTGTCTCATGGGCCAGCGAGGCCTCTTGTAGATGTTAATACATCTTTCTTTCTTTCTCTCTCTCTCTCTCTCTCTCTCTTTTAACAAAGTTGACTTCTACAAAGAATTGAAAGAGCAGGAAACCAGAGAGACTAACAAGCAATCTCATGTGTGGGGGACTACCAGATGGTTGCCAAATCACAAGGACATATGTAGAAGACAAAATTGACTACCTCAAAAAGAAGATCCCATAAGTGGATCCAGATGTTGTCTAGAATATTTAGCAAAGGGGCACAAGATACAAGTTTACATTGGTGACATGGCAGCAAAGGACAAGATTTTAAAACAAACACATAAGCTAAGGGCACGAAGATATGGATATTTGAAGAACTCGCTGTAACTCAGCTCAAGGAAAGATCCATTTAACTCAGTGAAAGAAGTGAGGAAAGCAAGAAAATGGGCGGTCTAGCATGAAGGAATAGTGTGAAGGAAAATAATTGATTGGAGATTTCAAATCTAAGCCTAAAGACTCTCAGTCTTAAAATGATGTAATGAAGGTCATATTATGATAATACTAGAACATAGGTATGATATATAATAACTATGACAATTGCTTATGCACTCTTTAGGAGTTGCCCTGTGCACGCCTGGGAGAGACTAAAATGAAACTATTTAGTCTTCACAAGTAGTTGTAGCTTAAATGAAGAGATTTTGGACTACTTTTTGATTAGCCTTCTCCTTTATTGCTAGCCTTTGTTGTGGCTGAGTCTGCCCTTCACCTCTGGAGTGCTAACAAAAACTTAAAACAAAGACTAAGTATAAATGGATGCTCCAATATGTGTGGGTGTGTGGACTTGTATGTGTGAGAGCATATGTTTATACTATGGTCTACACCCATTGTGGGGCACTGATGACATCAATGGGGATGTCATAGTAGCTAGTCCCTACTATGCTTGATGGAGTTTATGGTTTTCAACCTTACGAGTGACTATCATGAGATTGGAACTGCACTATGTTGTGTTTTTAGAGGATGAGTTTGGGCATGTTTCTGGATTCATCCAGATAGATGCCCTGTGCATGGCCTCTCTCCTTGGAGATGTAACAATTTTCTTTGATGTGTATCTTTGTCTCATAGGCCCGTGAGGGTGCTATGGGCATTAATATATATTTCTTTTCTTTTCTTTATATATATATGTGTGTGTGTGCGTGTGTGCACACGTGCATGCATGCGTATGTATATCAGCCTGCATGTCTTCATTAGGGAGATCCATCTATAGAGAGAAGGCTTGTATTGCTATTTTTGTACCCTAGAAAGGCTTTTGATATGCTCTCTAGACTCAGTTTGTGGAGAATGATGGAAGAAATCGAAAACCCAAGCCATATGGTCTGTGTGGTCAGAATATGTGAGCATGCTTAAGGCACCCACACCATATGGCTTCTATGGTCAAAATATGTGAGCATGCTTAAGGCCCATAGGTGGCATCATGTGTCGAGGAAGAATATAGACAAGCTTGCACCACCACTATGCTTTTGAGAAAACATGCAGGTTGACTGGCATATGGCACGGGGGTCTAAAGAAACACTTGTTTGCTACACTTGTCACACTGTTGTTGCTCTATGGGTTGAGGTCTGGGAAGGCAGTCTCTCACAAGACACTTGGAACAATATGGATATATGGTTCTTTATTGGCTTCCTAGGATACTTTACTCCATTCTCCATTATCCTCATGAAGATTGCAAGCTTGCCTTATTATGGGCATGTGCTTAAAGCCCATGGAGATCTAGCTGTATTAATGCTATGTGAGGGCATATCAATCCGATAGCTCTCAGCACCATGATAGCCATAAAAATAGGGTACAGGCTGGTACACAAGCAGCTGTACATATGTACACATCAGTAGCCACGGGGATAGGCATGTAGGATTGCCATATCTGCCCCCTACAAGCAATAAACCTAGTAGCAGTAGATCTTCGCTCTACCATGGGAAGATTGCATCAATAAGAGATGGATGGAGCCACAATAAAAGGCTGCACAGGCGGCCATATTAACATATGTTGACATCAACCCTAGTCATCAGCAGTAAGATCAGGCCATAATTAATGCAGTATTTAGCATAACCTCAATCTTTTGTTGCTGAATATCTTTTACAAATTGTTTATAACTCTCGGGAAGTCTTGACTTCAACAAAACATATGGGCACTAATTGTGCTGCATCCTTAGCAAACTTTTACTTTTTACTGGTAAGTTTGACTTTATGCAATGATCGATTGCTTCTAAGACTAGTTTGATTTTTCTTCATAATGATGCACATAGGTTTTCTCTCTTCTTTTTAAATAGCATTTATGCTTTCCAAATAGATACCATGGGCAAAGCTAGTGAGAGAAACATGTAGTTTTAATACCTGCCTATAGACATTTGTGGGATGGGACTATTGGTCAAAATACATCTGCAAGCTATAAGACATGCCTATAGACATTTTAATGCCTGCCTATAGATTTCATGAGATGAACTATTGGTCAAAATACATTCACAAGATGCAACACATGCCAATTGACATGCTTTCCCTTGCTAGGCTTGGGAGGCTAGCTAAGAAAAGTAGGGAATAAAAGACAACATACCCTAGGTGAGTCTCACCGCTAGAGCCATCCTCTAGGTATGATGATGCTATAGAGGCATGCTTGCAACGCAAGTTCTTTGAGAGATTCATGCACAAGTAGTTCTTATATTATACGCAACATGTAGACATATCGTACATGGACAACTTCTTTGTGGGAGGCTCCAAGAGTAGCCATATTTGCTTGAGCTACCTAGGTAGATATAGAAGTAACTGATTCCATATAGATAGACTCATACCACTCGACTCATGCCACTTTTAAGATGTGAGATAGGCCATTGGCACATTGGGGGGGGAAGCTTCAGATACCTTGAGAGGAATGGATTTATATTGTGACCCCAAGTTCATAGCATGAGCTAACATTAACGATGGGGTTAGGTCCAAGATGGTGGACCCATTAAAAGTGGCTAGTTATAGTATACCCAATGTGTGGGTACCATTAGGATAAGGACACACTGGGAGAGTCTATTTATATGAGCCATGGGCTCATTTATAGATCCCTCTAGATGGACTCATTGGGATATCAAAATCTTGAGCAAGCCTATACCTAGCAGGGCCTAACACTTGGACAAGTGGACTCCTGCGGTATGGGACACGGGGTTGTGGTCATGGATGTGCCATGGTGCTTGGCTAACCTCAAGCTCGGTAGGTGATCCTTTACATTGGATATACGGCTAGGTGGTGAGCTCCCCAGCTCCCCCAATTTGTTCTTCCTAATCTATGGTTGTTTTGCAGGTCTTGGCATCAGATAGGCTTGGGTGGTAGTCAAAATCTTCCAAGCCAACTAGCCAAGCGTGGCCCCTAGGGCTATTCTTAGCATTTGGAAATTTTCCTAGACCCATGAAATTAATACACTACATTATCTCTTTTTTACAATTTTAATCAATGAGACGCCAAGGATATTCACAGGTCTAAAAATTCATGTCCCTGTGACACTATGCCATTTGCACAGAGTAGGAGAGGGATCCATGTGTCGATGGAAGCCCCCCCTACCCCACCAACCTATCAATGATGTAAAGATCTTATCAATATTTAAGCCAAATAACATCAAAGAGGGCGAGAAGCCCTGTTTCACCCCAATCGTGCTATCTGACATGCGTTGTGGAGCCCTAACCCATCCATTGATGGACTTATACAATGCAATGATACCCAATGTCATCTTGGATGGTGTCCCCATGTCCTGTAGTATCTAGAGAAGGCGAGCACTAGGCATTGTGCCGAATGCCTTGCGGAAGTTCACAAAGTAGCAATGTATCTTCTTCTTGTGCCCCTTTCCCTCCTCTATGATTTCTTTGAGTGTAAAGATGTGATCCAAAGTAGAATAGGCTCTCTTGAAACCTACCTATCCTCAAGCTTGCTAATCATGTGTCTCTGCTAGGGATCTGAACTACATCTCTAAGATGGATCCATACGGTTTGGCCAAAGTGTGATCAATCTTGATGGTGTGGTAGTTATTATTAGAAATTAGGGCAGAGTTCATGATGAAGACAAGTGTGAGGCAACAAGGTGAATGCTAAATTTGATTGATGGATACAAACAAGTAATGGTATCCTTTTATTGGCTAGGAAAGCCTTACCTTCTCACACACACACCTCACCCATTAGTGCCTCCTTGTATAGGCTAGGCAAGCCTTGTCTTCTCACACACACACATCTCACCCATGAGATCACTGGGTTGACATCACAAAATCAAATCATATCAAATATTATCTAATCTAGACAAGTGGCCCATGTGGCTTACTTAGGGACATATGCACATCCATACAAGTGAGAGATAATGACTATAGAACACTCACACCCATACAAGGACTCCGAGATCCAACAGTTATTAGGTTCCAAAGGATCTCTAGCCTTGAGGATGGGGTTGATGCTATTGGTCAACCATGTAGGTGGGAAACCCTCACATAAAGCATGATTAAACATGACGGCCAGAAGGAGCCAAGGTCTTTGCTACATGTGGGATATGCTCTACTACTAGTTCCTCATGATCTTGGGCTCTCCCATTTTGGAGTCACTGAATGGCATGAGTACTGTCCCTCCAGTGAAGAGTATGGACATGATGGTGGAGCGCGGGTCTTGTGGATGACAAAGGGGGGGTTGGCTAGGTATGCAGTAGAGTGAGTGGGTGTATGAGTACCATGGATCTAGGGTCACCAATATCAAAAGTTTGGATGCACTTATTGGTGCTTCCCCAACCTCTGTTTCCACTTAGTGCAGGTGAGAGAGGTATTTCATAGACTCTTGTGTAAATGATAATGTGGGCTTTTGTGTTTTTAAAGATAAATTGATTTAAAATTAATCCTATATGTTGCTGAGGTGGAAAAACAAGCTTCGTTCTTTTTTGGCATCGATATTACTTTACCCTTTACCCACTCCACCATCTTCACTTTGAGATCCATCATTGAGGAAGTGAGATCGAGGCGTAAGAAAGCCTATGCTTGCTTTGTTGACTTTCGAAAAGCTTTTAACAATGTTCCCTACTCCCGTATGATAAGAGACTCGAGGAGATGCATATTCTAGATGTTTTGATTTGGGGGGTAATAAGATTATACAAGTCCATTAGTTTTAGGCCCCAAGAGGCCTATTAGATTGGGTTTAGAGAACTATTGGTGTGAAGCATGGATGCCCTCTCCCACAGGCTCTTTTTGGCTCTACATTGATGAGGTTACATCCTAAATTACCCGCCTTAAAGGCGAAGGATCACTATTGGCCAATTTGATGATACAGATACTACTATATGCGGATGACATAGTCCTTATATCATCTTCAACAGAGGGATTGCAAAGGCTTTAAAGGTGTTTTGCAGGGAGAGAGACTTGACAGTCAACCTTCGAAAGACCAAGGTCATGGTCTTCAACACCTCATGAGATGTGTTGCAGTGACATAGTTTCACCTAGCGAGGCGATACGGTGGAGAGTCTTACACATATTTGGGGCAGTTTTTAGAGGGCCAATTTTTAGGATGGTTCATGCAGCCAGAGCATGACTCACACGTGGATAAGGAGATTTGACCCGACTAGAGAGACAGTGGTTTTAGGCACATTTTCAGGACCCGCCAACACACTAGGGAGACCGATAGCCATGTGTGCAGCATCTATCAGCATGAGATATGTGTGCCATATGGGAAGATTATCATGGACTTGCCTGGCCCAACTCAAGGCTGATATGTGGATAGCTTATAAGCTAACAAATGGGCATCTGGTTGGCAGATTCACTAGTAGGAGTGGTAGATTCGCTAGTAGGAATGGCCATGTAGGTAGAGTAGAAAAGCAACACAAAGTAGGGCAGGTGGAATCTCAAAAAATGGGACTATATACAGGCTAGAAGGGGACTTAAATATGCTATGACCTAGTTAGTCAAGATGGACCAGTTTATGGGGTTAGCAGCCAATAAGCCAGTCTATAGATTTGTAGACCAGGCCAAAAGATTTCAGGGGGACATATTGAATCCCTCATACATATAGGGCTTCCCATGCACTTGGACCCTCAACACTATCACACCTATCCACAAGGCAGAGGATCCCATGGATCCAAGAAACTATAGGACCATTATGATAGGGCATTTCATGTCCACAAAACTGATGCTATGAGGACTAAAAGCTTTGTTTAGTCTTTAAAATAAATGCAAAAAGTATGAGGAAGGTCCTTTTTCATACCTTAAAGTAGCCAATGGCCTTATATGGATGCCAAAAGTGTGGGGAACTAATTTGGCAAACAAAATGTGGAAAAGAATTGAAAGAATTCAGAAAAGGCTTTTGGTGAAAGAGTTAGAGTAATAGTGCAAACACCCTAACCTATTCTTTTTTTAGCTAAAAATGGGATGCTACCTCTTGAAGGGGAAGCACTTTGTCTTTTGATCTCATACATAGTCACACTTTAGAAAAGAATAGCAACAGATCCCCTTCACAATTGTCTTTTGATCTCATACATAGTCACACTTTAAAAAAAGAATAGCAACAGAATCCCCTTCACAATAATGGAAGCCACAAAGGACAAAGGATGGTTCAAAGAAGCACATAATTGGGTGGAAAGATGGGATATCTTGTCGTAAAGAGAAATATTATTTGTGTTCGAGGATGCTTGATGAGGACCAAGATTGGTTAAAGGCATGAGCGAGAATGCATTGGCTAAAAATTGATGAGTAATTGCTAGTGTATTTATTGTAGGTCCCTGGTAGTGGTAGTTTGCCCACATTTTAAGAGGAAAAGCCACCTAAACTAGAGAGACCAGGTTTTAGGAGCTTTCTGGTATCCAGAAAGTGTTTAATTAAGTGGGTTTTGGGAGAAACCTACTTTTATGTATAAAGCTTCCAATTTTAGCCAAAATCTCAAAAGTTTAGCATAGTTTGAATCTATATAATGGTGAGCATGTGTGCTCTTTGCCTCCTCATTCGAGCTTGTATTAAGTCCATGCTCTCCACTCAGAGCCCTTTGGTATCAGATTGCTACTTACAAAGTAATAAAAGCCTATGGGGGGTCCAACCCTTATTTTTGGGCCCTAGTGTTCCGCATGGTGTAGTTACAATCCAGTTGCATCAAAAGTAAATTGGATGACCTGAATAGCATTCAAAATTACAAGAAAAACAAACAGGATCACCAACACTACATTTTGGTTCATTCTCATTACTAACCAGATAACCAGCACTACATTCAGATTCATTTTGGAAACTAAAAACTCTACCACTAGCTAAACCCTGCAACATCACTTCTTCTCTCCATCAAAACACCATCAACATTAAAGTTGAACACACAATCTTTGAAGCTACCCCCAAACATGAAGAGCCACTACCAGGACTCTTTCGAACAAACCTGTAATGGTCCTCCATCCAAGATATGTCAGTAAGCTTCACCAAAGCATCATCCTCAATATCACCAATGACATTCCAAGTAGTAGCATCACGACCAAAAAATCCACTTGTAGCAGCATCAAGAACACCAAATAGCAAACTATTCAAGTTTAAATATTTCAATTGTTTTTTGAATTTGTAGGATTAATGAAGAAGATGAAAATAGAGAGGAAATGAACATGTGGTTGCTAGTTGAACACATCAAGGCAGGCTTCCATGCTGGCAACTAGTGGCAAAATCAGATGCTACTAGCCTAAAAATTAACAACTTTTCATTCACGTGACACAAATTTCACCCATTTTACACAATGTAAAGACTACAAATCACCACAACAATCTAAGATTGGGATTTGAACCCTTTAAAATTTGAAGTCCCATGAAATGCACCACTTGATCCAAATGTCCATGTTGCAAGTTGGGATCTTTTGAAACTTTTTAAATATAAAATACCATTTTGTATATTAACCTTTGGGAATTAATTTAACTCCCTCTATATATATAAATTTGTATGTTATGGAATTAATTAAAACCCATTTATTGAACTCACGTGATAGGGTAACATACAATGAGTGACTACCCCGAGTAATCTAGTGAATGTCAATTGAGCCCATGGGATGCTGCTTGTTGGTTCTACCTCCTACCAAGCCCATTCTGCCTTATGATAGGCCATCTCTAGCCTCTTACAGCCATGTGGTAGCCTATGTACGTGTTGCTGATGTTAGTGTCATGTCAGCACAACTTTTTTATGTGGGATTCTCTGTGCACTCAGGCCTTCTTCAAATTGTTGATAGCCATGTGACATCTCCATGCTTCTACTATCCTCCATGGTGCTCCTACCCTACCAGCTATGTGCTGCCCACATAGTAGCCCATGTGCTGCCCATGTGGCAACACAAAGGGCTTAGAAGAGGCTTCATTCTTGGCTATCATCCAAGGTAGCAAGGTTCACAGATCAAGATCCACCAGGGCAGTAAAGAGACCTAGTAGACTCAAGCAGAGGAACAATCACACTTGGGGCCTCAATCTAGGAGGACCAAGAGAAGATGCATACTGTAGACAACTTGGAAGGGGCTGCACACCTAGGCTAATGGAAAGGGCAGCAAGGTGCGAGGATTAGGCATGGGACACTAAGTAATCTTGTTAGGGAGCATGCGGGCTTAGGGATCTTGAAGTGCCAGGGTCGTAGTAGGATGGCACCTTTTGGGTAAGGGAAAAGGACCACGATCTAGTGGGACTCTAGACTCATTTTGTATTGTGTCCTTTTTGGATGAAAATATATGTGTTGGTTCTATACTCTCCTGGCTCATTGTCTATTTACTAGCTTGCACATATGCGCATAAATACATGTTTGTTTTGGTCTATGTGGAGGGGATCTGCATGCTTGTAGTTCTAATAGGACTCTCTATTTGCATATACATTAGATGCACACATTGTGAATGTGTCAGCCATGGCAATGAGTTCATTAGGTTTTACACTTGGTGGGTCGTATGTCCATGCTTGTGTGCCTTGTTGAGTATCATGTCCTTTGCCTTTACTCGATTGTGCTTGGGCTTGTTTCCATGCTTGTGTTCCTTGTTGAGTATCATGTCCTTTGCCTTTACCTGATTGTGCTTGGGCTTGTGCTACCGCCCTCTACTTGACTACTTCCTTCTCCTTATCTAAGCTTTGACCATGAATGGAACTCTAATGTATTTATATTATAAAGCCATTGTCTTCTCCTAATGTATTTGTATTATAAAGCCATTGTCTTCTTCCTCTTCCTACCTATGATGGTCTTCTTTGGCTTTGATTTGGGCTTCCTCTTCATGTTCCCCCGATACAATCCCTCTCAATGCACACCACAAGATCATGCCATCATCACATTCCAGAATCGAGAGGATAGGTTGGCAATTCTTCACCAAACTGCCTTGAAAGGCACCAAGATATGGATAGTAGAAGATCTTAACCCTTAATAGCTTAAGATGAAGACTAATGGATTCTAGAAAGTGCAAGAGGCTCAAAAGAATGGAAATTGGGCAGTATATTGTCAAGTCATAGCAATCATCAAAGAGTTTAAATCTAAACCAAAAGACTCTCAGTCTTAAACTAATGCATGGCTGAACATGGTTTTCATAAAATTGTGTAGGTCCCCTTGCTAAAGCAGATGTACTAGATGATTTTTTGTTTGTGCATAGACCGGTTGGTCTCCCATGGACATTAATAGACTCTCTCTCTCTCTCTCTCTCTCTCTCTCTCTCTCTCTCTCTCTCTCTCTGTCTCTACCTCCATCTTCTCCCGTAACCTTTGTCTAACGAGCTACCTCCCATAAACCCCTCTATCCTCTCCTATAACTGTCGCCCTCTTTTGTAACCCCTTTTGCCACCTCCCGTAACCCCCTCTACCTCTCTCATACCTCCCTCTTGTAACACCCTCTGTCACGTCTCTTGTAACCCCCTCCCATAACCCGTTCCGCCACCTCTCTTGTACCCCCTGGTCATCTCTCTTGTAAACCCCTCCCATGACCCCTCGTTCACCTCTCTTGTAGCTCCCTCCCATAACCCCCTTTGTCACTTGTCTTGTAGCTCCCTCCCATAACCCCCTCTGTCACCTCTCTTGTAGCCCCCTCCTGTAACCTCCTCTGTCATGTCTCCCATAACCCTCTCCCATAACCTCTCTCTGTCACATACTCTCTCGTAACCCCCTCTGTCATTTCTCCCATAGCCCCCTCTCGGAACTTCTCTCCCGCTCATCAAGCTTCTCCCATCGCCCGCCATCACCTTCTATGTCGTGAAGCAGCTTCTCCACTAGCTCAGGTTCACAGGCAATAGTAGCACTAGCCCCTCTTTTCTCTTTTCCCTAGCTCTGAGTTGGGTTGAACCCCTAGCCCACCAACTCGGGGGTTAGTCTCAACCATAGTAATGGCCAAAATGGAGAAGCTAGTTGGGACACCTTCTCCATATGCAAGGACATACCAATGAGGGGGGCTTGAAGAATGGATTTTTCATCCATAGTAGGAGGTCCACCTATATTTTAGGACCCTCGAATCAATGCTCTTTTCTTTGATTCCTTTGTTTGACTAATAGGTATATACAGTAGCCCTTGTTGGGGGCCAAACCTCTCAGATGTAGAGTGGGCTCGAGTAGAGCGACTATAAATTATCTTGCTCTTACCAATGATACATGGCAACAAGCCATCACTGCCACATCATATCATTTAGGCTGAGTTTGGCTCTTCTCTGATGATTATGATGATGAGGATGATGATGATGTCTTTACTGATGATGTGACTATGTACTACTTAGGCCTTAGTATTCAACATGGATGATGATGCTCGTTTAGTAGGTCCACCCTTATTGCTTGTTGTATCGGGTTTTTAATCAATATCATAGACCCATCAGTCTTCTGTAGACTCTAATAAACTCTCTCTCTCTCTCTCTCTCCCCCCTCTGTTACTCTCCTTGCACCATGGATTCTTACTACCTATAGAATCTTTGTTATTTTGAGAAGCGTGAATGAAGTTTGTTGCTACTACTGGGGTTTGGAGCTCGCTTGCCTCCATTGAACATAATCTCTTGATTTTGTGCTATAGTCAAGGCCAAAAGTTTTGTACGTGAAAATGATTATTGTTATCCAGACCTTGGGTGAGCTACTTCATCTTTGTTCCTCTGACTTCCCCAAAGTTTGATCATGGTGATGACATTGTTGGAGAAACTGAGTATGAATAACCTATTTTGGGGGAGCTGGTAGAATTCATCCTTAAGATTGTTCTTAAGATTGTCCTTGGGCATTGTTTCATGAACAATATGAATATTTAGATGAACTATCCACAATAAACATGATAACTCAAACCCCTCGATACGGAAGAATATTAGTGAAATATTTTATTTGTCTACAAAGTTCTAAGGGCTTGCAAACCATATTAGCAAAAAGGCATTCACGGAGTTCTGTGGACACATCATATGATACAATCACATAGCCACCTAAGAGGAAATGCATTACACGATGGACCAATTTCTTAATATAGAACAAAGCACTGACGGGTCCTCAAACAGGTATTTTCAGCTACTTGGCTGACCACTATATTTGAGATGGATGTTATGATAGCAGGGCATAAAGTTGGACGCAACCAATTATCGTAACTTGGAAGTGTATCATAAAGCCCTATTGCTTGTTAGCTCTTATTGACATGTGCCTTTGTCAGAGCAAATAGGAAAAAACTACTGTGGGCTCCCCAAGGAAATGCTATCAAAGAGTACTATACAAACACAAGGGTAATCAATATGTCTCAGTTAATTGAAAATGCAACCACCGTCGATGCACTGATTCTTGGAAAGAACACATGGTACAAAAGAAATAAGTTTGTCAGCTTTAAGGAAACAGGGAAGCTAGGAAATGCTTCCACGGCTCCGTTCAACAAAGGGAAGAAGCTTGATAGGCCAGGTTCTAAGCGACTGTCATGTGAGGAAAGGAAAGCTTTGATAGAGGCCAATGAAAAGCGAGTCGAAAGCATCATGGAAGCTCTGCAATGAGTGGGCATGATTGGAGCAACGGAGTTCATCTAACAACCGAGGATACTGTGTTTCTTGGAGAAAACCTCATCACGTCCCAAACGGTACAAGTTTGCTTTCATCTCTATAATGTTTGTCTTCTTTGTAATGTTTCTCATCCATTTTACATTTTGCTTTGGGTGCAATAAGCATGATCATAAAATGAAAAAAGTAAAGAGTAGTTAATACAAAATAGGGATGTCATAATCCATGTTGTGTAGAGGAAGGGGCGACCTTTCCCTATCCTATGGTTTTGTGCATGTTTCTCAAAGCCTCCCTATTGCCTCTTTTTCATGAGCTATGTTTGATTGTCTTTGATATATCCATCTTATTTATGCATGTATTTCATTGTTAGGGGTGAACTTTTTTGTGAGTACGTATGTTTGCATCTTTCTTATAGGGCATCTCGCTTAGTTCTTTGTGTGTTTATGCCTCTTATCTAGGTTTGCTATGTGCAGAATTGTTTTGACATAGTTCATTGTTTTTGTGTTTTGCAATGCCTCCAAGTGTTGGTGTTCCAAGTAAAGTGTAGTGCCTGATTTCTTAGTTTAAGAGTTTTTATTTTTTCTCTCTGGATTCACCGTTTCTTAGTGAATGTCTTTTTAAGTAGTTACATGTGTAATTCATGGAGGTTTGTCCTACACAAGGTACCTCTTGTACAGATGAATACTTTTGAGTACCTATATATACATGCAAATGTATGTACATATGTGTATACGTGGTTACAAGTTAGCCAACTTTTGGAAGGATGATTTAGGACCTCAACAATACTCCCTGTTGTCACTAGGGTGGTATCATGAGCCTAAGTTTTTCCCATAGCTACAGCTTATAAGGCAACATTTGAAAGGATGGTTTGAGGACCTCAACGATACTCCTATTATCACCAAGGTATCACCAGCTTGTGTTTTTCCCTCTTCATTTAGTAATGATCTTCTTCAATAGAAACCCTAACTTTATCATAAATCTAGGAGAACCCTAACCCTAGAATAGAATTACTGTAGAGTTTGCGGTACAATTGCAGAAACCCTTACCATGATGCAGCTTCATAAGGTCAAACATCGTAGGGAGAGGTCACACCTCATATACATATAGAATTGGTTCATATGTGTAGCATTTGTGTGATTTTGTCATTGTCTTCTTGCAGTGTCGAAAAATTGTTAGCCGCCTTTTCAAAATATACATGCATATGGGTGCTTTTAAGAAAAAAATTCAACATATTGTACAATCTTGGGGTTTTGGCAATTAATCATTTAGAAACTCTTAAGGCCAAGTTTATAGTTAAGTTAGAAATGTTACACCTGTCTTGGTTATGCAACTCTTCCTAGTGCATTTAAACAATTGATGGCCTTTTTCTAAAATGGGTTTATGAATCTTGGCTAACAAAAAGTTCTTGGGTTGTTGAGTTAAATTTCGGTTGATTGATGTTGTTGGTTTGTTTGCATCAAAACATACCTTGAACACTTCAACATGACCAAGAGAGTACCCTCTATTATAATGTGGTTGCCATATCATCCACTTGTGGGGCCACGATCAATGTATAGATAAAGCGCTAATTCTATGGGTGGCTTAGCCACTTATAATGAACACAAGTGAACTATCACTTGTAATGGCTCAAAACTTGTACTTCTCTTGATAATAGAACTCCAAGCTGTCATCAAGTTCATCCCTTTTCTTATTTGGATCTCAGGTCATCATCATATCATACATAGCTATGACCGTTGCATTCATATTCTTGATTTTAGTTTTCATTCTTTGAGCGTCTAGAGACTCCCGTCTGCCCATGGTGAGTAGCTCCTAGAAAAGCTCTAATACCAAGTTTTATGTGAATGGTCCTCACTTAGATATTCCACTTGTAGTCCGCAATAGTACCCCAGGCTTTCCATGAAATAGCTTCCAAAACACAAACCAATAAGGATCACCTAAAAACCCAACTTCGTAGAGCTCATCGATCCCGTTGCAACAGTTAAAGAGATGCATCAATCTGACATCGCACGTGAAAGTTATGCTCTCTCAAACATTCCTCACCATGGGCCCTCGTGCACTTGCACTGAAGTGCGTTGGTCTTCCTCCACCATAATTCAACTAGTGAGCACTCATGCGGATGATTTTTGCATGCCTCAACCTCCCTTTTGGACCACATTCCAAAATTCTTTTTCTAGGTGGGTCAACGGAGCCCTCCAACTTTCTTGTTATGTGCTAACACCATATTGGTAAATTTGGGAATCTCCCAAGTCCCATTTTTGCATTCCCAAGTTTCCCATTATAATTTTTTCCCATGCCAATATACAAAACACAAAGGAAAGTACTAAATCAATCCCACAATATACTTAGAAATTGTGCATGTGTTATGGATTTAACAAAGAAATGTAGTGCTTTCCCATTTATATGTAAGGGAAAATTACACCACACAACTGTCTCACATGGTCAAATTTCATGTAGTATAGTGTAGTGGAGAAAGTGTTACTATGTTAAGCATCAAGTTAGTAATATGATGACTTTACTTAATTTCAAAACACTTAAAAATGGATGGAGTGACTAATTAATGAATCTATTCATATCTCACAATTCATACCTTATTGATGTGGCATTATTGAAGGAATTCTTCGTCTCATTATAATTGGTGACAACAAAAAGAATAAATTAGAACTCATAATTTGCAAATAGTTCCTCCCCTATGTTAATATCATGTGTTGTTTGTGTAGTGATGTTTCCATATGCAACGTTAGACTCACAAGAATAACATGGTTGTAGGATAGGTGAGCACACATAGCATACATTTTCATACTCCATGCAATCTGTATAACTATTTATGTAGCCTACCACATTACCACCATGTACACACCAAAAATGTACACTCTATCCTCTTCATCATCAACTATTAGATCCCCAATCATAGTGTATTTTCATGCTCAATGATTCAACGAGAGTAGAGTCTTCATGCTCAATGATTCAGCGAGAGTAGAGTCCTCCAATCAAAACATTTGTACTTTGTTCCTCGCTATCGTAGAAGACTAAATACAAGACAATTTATTATTGTATTAAAATAATGCATCGTAGAAGTTCCATTATACAACACAATTAAATATATTACAATAATATTTTTTGCAAATACAAGATTTGGAGTCGTATATAAAGCTTCACTAGCACGATTAATGAATGGTTTGTCATATCCGAAATTTTTAGCACTGTGCATGGCCTCCATGTATTTTAATGTAGACATTTCATGAGTAATTACTTTCAACTTTGACACTTTTTGAGGCACTTAAATGAGTACGAGAAATATCTATGGATGCAAATGAGGATTCGAGGGAGGCAATATTGGTGGTAGGTTGACAACATGTGGCATTGCATAAGTGGAGTTTACTGGATGTTAAGGTAATTTACTCTAATACCATATCGGTTACCCTTTCTGTGCTCATCATCTCTAATGTTAGAAAAGCTTGAAGAAGTGTCCTCCTCTCCTTCACTGTTGATCGTATTTTATTCAAGAATGCATTCATACAATGGGTATACAAATGGTGTCTAAATTCCACTGGTTGATCATATCTATCAAAGGTAATCACCCTCCACACATGCTCAGCTACACCTACAGGGGGTAAGAAGGGTAGTAGCTCTTCTATCAAAAACTGAATCCTCATGATCACAATTGTAACATCATTAAAAAAAATGCAATTCCCTAAGGGGCTAAGACAAACTTTATATGGACTATCATCTATGAGGATAGTTCTATCATGTTTGCAAACATCATGCCATCGATCTTAAGCAAACATTAGAGGCTTGAACATTGCTTCTACACCCAAGCATATTTTCTCTCCTTTATGTATGTAGCATTGTTCCTAGCTCCACACCATGAAAAAATGTAATTCTGTCCCTACATGATGCTCCAGAAACTCAATGATTGCCATAAAATTCTTGTGAATAGATATTGACCAAATGCCAACTTGTAAGTTCTCAAACACAACATCAAGAAACTGCATGCACATTGATTGAAGTACCAACCTTGTTTGCCCATGCGTAGACTTTCACAATTGTTTGACCTCGAGATGCACATATTTTTTTGAAAATATCTTACCCTATTAAAGATTTTTCCACATGTTCAAATCTTCTCTAGGCTTTTGTGATTGTGTGGATACCATCTTGCATCATAAAGAGTTTTCCACATGGCCAAATCTTATGTAGGCTTTGTGACTGTGTGGGCACCATCTTATGAGGGGGAGAGAGAGAGAGAGAGAGAGAGAGAGAGAGAGAGAGAGAGAGAGAGTTTGCAAAAATGGGAAGGGAGAGAGATCTCATCATGTGTGGGAACCATCTTATAGGGGAGAGAGAGAGAGAGAGAGAGAGAGAGAGAGAGAGAGAGAGAGAGAGAGAGAGAGAGAGAGAGAGAGAGAGATGGGTAGAGGGAAAGGGGGAGAGATCTCATCATGTGGTCAAATGTTTTTCACATGACAATGTCTAAGGCTGGGATTTCCCTACCAAACTCTAAGCATAAATTTTTGGCCATGTGGTCAAATTTTATGGAAAAACTTAGAGCAAATAGTTTTGGTTGTGTGGTCAAATATTTATGCATGTGGTTTAAATAATTATCTTGGTTGAGAAAAAAGCATTGAAGTAAACATAATGTGACTAACCACACAAACCTCCATTAAAACAAGCCAACTAAGAGTACAAGATGTTCAATGCTAAAAAAGATTCAAGATTCCTAATATTTGATTTAACACCTTTTGTTTTATAATAAGCGCTTCAAATGCTTCCTTTTCATCTTTGGAGGATTAACAAGGCTAGGTGTAGGCACAAGCTTTGGGTGTATGATTTCATGTACTTACCAACAAAGACCTTTAATAACTCTTTTCTCATGTGTATTGCATACCACTACAATAGTTTTTTATTATTCACCACCACTGCAATGGCTGCAACTTCACCACTAGAGTAAATGTCAAACACAACTTTATGCGCCTCTATGAATGCTACTATTGTGTTTTGGCTCATATATTTCATTCTATTTATTGATTCCATTGCAACCATTACTTCCTCTTCCACGACCTCGTCAAATTTCTTGCCCACATATTGTCCAAATCTCTGCAAAAACAGACCTTAGTGTTAAGATAAGTAACATAAAATAGGGATTTTGAGAAACCTATGAAAGTGATTTGGATCCACAAATAAGATGGAGAGGATATCCGCACAAAAGAAGATGTACCAAGCTTAGATATTCTTATTTTTCCTTTTGGCTTCACCACATTACAAGAAGTTTCTTCTTTACCCATAATTCCCACATCATCCATAATGCCACATTACTCAAAGTTGGACGAGGGATCCTTAAGTACAAATGAGCTCATGTGATTTGTCATTTTTTCATGGATGTCATAGACATCCATGTAACAATGATACTTGGTATCACCAGAGACACCATCATTAGGTGGACATCCTTTTTAACACAAACTTTAGGTGCCATGGAAATAGACCTAAAAGATACATGCATTTTTAAATTTGTAAGTTCTATTTTAGAAAAAACATAGACACACATCTAAGAGGAGGCCAAAAATTGTTTCAATTTTGGCCACATAGAGGTTTGGCCATGAGGTTAAAACTTCCACTCCCATAAAGGTTCAATTCAAGCATCATCTTGGGCCAAATATTTATTTTCAATTAAAATGAAGATCTAAATTTGGCCACAATAAAGATTTGGCCACAACGTCAAATCTTCTTTTAGGCCACAAGATTTGACCACAAGGTCTAATCTTCCTTGGCCATAATAAAGATTTAGACACAAAGTCTACTACTCTCCTAAGCCACAAGATTTAGCCACAAAGTCTACTATTCTCCTAAGCCACAAGATTTTTCCACAAGGTCTAATCTTCCCTGGCCACAATAAAGATTTAGCCACAAAAACTAATATTCTCCTAAGCCACAAGATTTTGCCACAAGGTCTAATATTCCCTTGCCACAATAAATATTTGGCTAGAAGGTCTAATCTACTCTTCTCTACTATTCTCCTAAGCCACAAGATTTTGCCACAAGGTCTAATCTTCCCAATAAAGATTCAGCCCCAAAAACTACTATTCTCCTAAGCCACAAGGTCTAATATTCCCTTGCCACATCTAAGAGGAGGCCAGAGATTGTTTCAATTTTGCCCACATAGAGGTTTGGCCATGAGGTCAAAACTTCCTTGCACTCCCATAAAGGTTTAGTTCAAGCATCTTGGGCCAAATATTTATTTTCAACCAAAGTGAAGATCTAAACTTGGCCACAATAAAGATTTGGCCACAATGTCAAATTTTCTTTTAGGCCACAAGATTTGACCACAAGGTCTAATCTTCCCTGGCCACAATAAAGATTTAGGCACAAAGTCAAATACTCTCCTAAGCCACAAGATTTAGTCACAAAGTCTACTATTTTCCTAATCCACAAGATTTTGCCACAAGGTCTAATATTCCTTGGCCACAATAAAGATTTAGCCACAAAAACTACTATTCTCCTAAGCCACAAGATTTTGCCACAAGGTCTAATATTCCCTTGCCACAATAAATATTTGGCTAGAAGGTCTAATCTACTCTCCTCCTGAGCCACAAGATTTATCCACCATAAGGTCTAATCTTCCCTTGCCACAATAAATATGTGGCCAAAAGGTCCAATCTTCTCTTGAGCCACAAGATTTGGCCACAAAATCCAATCTTCCTTGGCAACAATAAATATTTGGCCACAAAGTCCAATCTTCTCTTGAGCGCAGCAAGATTTGGCCACATAAAGTCTAATATTCTCTTGAGCCACGAGATTTGGCCATAAGGTCTAATAATTTGTTGCCCCAACAAATATTTGGCAATAAAATCCAATATTCTATTGACCTACAAGGTTTATCTACAAGGTCTAATCTTCCCTGGCCATAGTAAAGATTTGGCCACAAGGTCAACAAACCTTAGCCACAAGGTCTAATCTTGTCTAGGTCATAATAAATATTTGGCACAAGGTCTAATCTTAGGCTTGAGCCACAAGATTTGGCCACAAGATCTAATATTACCTGCCTAGGAAAAGGATTTTGCAAAAAGGTCTAATCCTCCCTGACCACAATAAAATTTGACCACAACTTCAAATCTTCTATTATGCTGCATGATTTGGCCACATGGTCTAATCTTCTCTTGAGCCATAAGATATATCCACAATAAAGATTTGGCCACAACGTCTAATCTTCTATTGGGCCAAAATATTTTGCCACAAGGTCTAATCTTTCTTGCCCACATTAAAGATATGGCTGGTCTAATCTTCTCTTCGACCACAAGATTTGGACACAACGTCTAATCTTACTTGGGCCATAATAAATATTTGACTGCATGGTCAAATATTCTATTGTGCCACAAGATCTAATCTTCTCTTTAGCCACAAGATTTGGCTACAAGGTGTAATCTTACTTGGGCCACAATAAAGATTTGTCTACAAGGTCTAATATTCTCTTGTGCCATAAGATTTGTCTAGAAGGTCTAATGTTACCTGGCCACAAGGTCTAATATTCTCTTTACGACAAGATTTGGCCTCAAGGTTTAATCTTTCACAAGATTTGGCCACAAGGTTTAATCTTTCAATCTACTCTACCACAGGACTTGTCCACAAGGTATAGTATTACCCTGGTCACAATAAAGATTTGGACTTTCTATTGCATCACAATAAGATTTGACCACAAGGTCAAATCCTCTATTCTGCTACTACAAAATTTGGCCAAAAGGTCAAATCTTCTTAGGGACATAAGAAGATCTAATCTTCTACTAGGTCACAATAAAGATTTTACCACAAGGGAAAATCTTTTTTGTTCCAAAAGATTCATAAAGTTCTAATCCTCACATGGGACACAAGATTTGGCCACAAAGCCTAATCTTCCCTATCCACAATAAAGTTCTAGGCACAAGGTCTAATATTTTGAGCCACCACATTTTGCCACAAGGTCTAATCTTACCTGGGCACCATAAAGATTTGGCCACAAGGTCCAATCTTCTACTGGGTCACAATAAAGAACAAGGTCTAATCTTCTACTGTGTCACAAGATTTGGCCACAAGGTCAAAACAAAGTCAAACCTTCTATTATGTCACAAGATTTGGCCATAAGGTCTAATCCTCACTTGCGTCACACCTCTCCACATTGAAGATTCGGCCACAAGATCCAATCTTCCCTAGGCCACACTAGATTTGGCCACAAGGTCAAAGCTTCCCTAGGTCACAATAGATATTTGACCTTGTGGTCAAATCTTATTTTGTACCACGAGATTTGGCCACAAGGTCAATCCTACACAAGGCCACAAGATTTGACCATAAGATCTAATGTTTTCTTGAGCCATAAAATTTGGCCACAAGGTCTAATATTATCAAGCCATAATAAATATTTGGCCACAAGGTTTAATCTTCGCTTAAGATACAAGATTTGACTATAATAAGTATTTGGCCACAAGTTCTAATCTTCCATGGTCACTTAGCCACCACAAGTTCTAATCTTCCATGGCCACTTAGCCACAAGGTCTAATCTTCCTTGGCCATAATAAAACATTAGCCACAACGTCTAATCTTCCCTGGCCACACAAGAGGTCTAATCTTCTATTCTACCATAAGAAATCGTCTCAAGGCCACAAGATGTGGCACGAGGTCAAATATTACCTTGGTTAGGTCAAATCTTCTAGTAGGCCTCAAATTTAAAATTCAAAATTCAAAACTCAAATTCAAATTTGAAAATTTCCTCCATTTCTCTTTCCCTCCCTGACTATACTCTTCCTCTCCCTGATGTTTCAATTTCAAATTGAAGTTCAAATCTCCCTCCTATTCCTTTTTCCTACCTTACTTTCCCTCCTTTGTTTTTCTCTCTGAATGTACTTTTCCTCATCCTTAATACAAGACTAATCCATATTTTTTATTATGTTTCCCTTTGTTCTATCCCTTTCATGTGAATTTCAGTAAGAGCTTGGACAGAAGGAGCATTCGAAAGACATAGAGCATTCAAAAGGCAAAATACAATTTGAACATGCTTAGACAACAAAACTAGTAAGAGTTCTTTCTTATTTTATTTATTTTTTGGTTTCTTTTTTTAATCAATCTATTCTTATTTGCATTACTAGTACATTACAAACGTAAAATTTAATTGCAAAAATCAATCGTTGTGAGATTTCGAAGTAGATTCCACATTGAGCGAAACTATAAAAAAAGGGCATGTATAAAACAAAAAATGAGGAACTTGGAATGTGCCACAAAGATTTGTATGAATTCCTTCTTGCTGCTCATCCACATTGTAGCAAATACTAAACTTACAAACTTGCTCGTGGATAGGATTTGGGAAAGGGGGGAGAGCAAGAAAGGAAGAGAAGAGGTGCTGCTACCAAACTCACAGCTTCCTGTAGAGGTTTGGGAAAGGGCATTTCATAGAAATGAGTGGTTAGCCTTTGGATGCTGAGAAGGTAAGATAGTGTTGAGTAATGGAGAGTGAATAGGAGGAAAATGTTGTAGTCGAGTCCATGGTTGCATCTAAGAAGTCTTTTAGACATTCGTAAGAAATCTCTCAAACTTACAAACAGGAGGACTATCTTTCATAGTTAAGGAGATGATGTTCATAAGAGGGAGAGAGAGCAAGAAAGGAATAGAAGGGAGAGGAAGAGAGGGAGAGGAAGAGGGAGATTTAACATGAGTGATTTGGGAGGAAGACTAGGAGGTAGAGCATGAGGAAGAGAATCATGAGGGGGAAGACCAAGAGGGAGATGGTAGAGGAGAGAATCATGAGGGGGCACAGAGTCGAGAGGGAGAATGTCAAGGAGAGAATCCAAGTCTATTGGGTATTGTGAACCTAAGGACTACCTACTGGGCCCATTGGCTTTTGTCTCACGGATACATGACATCATTGTACCCGCTCACACTGCATATGTGGGTGGGGAGAATATAGGGTTTTTTGTTTTAAAAACCTTATATTTTATTTAACCCCCACCCTTATTTTTAATTAACCCTAACCTTCCAAACTATCCACTTGACTTCAACCACTACTCCTACACTTAGAATCTAATGATAGCACAAATCTTATCTACAATCTCCTTCACTTTCACTTCTCCCTCTATCCACTCCATAGTTGTGGGATAACCATAAGAGTCTTTCCCCTACCTTATTTCCTAGATTTAAAGAAACTTGAATTAATATATAATTCTCATTTCTCTTATCGCACTATAGCAGCATGACAAGAGTAACATTAGATCAGTTAGAGATAATGTAGAAACATTGCAAAAATAAACTCAATGCTTAGCATGAAAATCCGACTCATTCTGATGGAACAAATATAGTAGTGTCCCCCCCCCCTTTCCACACACACAATCATCACAAGAGTAAGCAACACTATAGAAACTTGAACTTAGGGCCCCTACTAGATGGACCACTAACCTCAAGCTACCCATGCCTCACTAGTTGTTAAAGGGATTTGATACCTTTTTAGTGGATTGCAAGGGGGTGGTAGTAATAATTCATAACCTCAGGGAAGACCTAGTATCCTTGGGTGTCTAGGAGGTGGTATGGTGGAGGTGCTAGTTATAGGAGGGAGGCTTGAAAATTAGTGGACACACAAATTTGGTAAAGGGTTTATATTGAGTTTTCTTAGATTTTAAATGCAAGGTGTAGGTTTCTTGGTTCTTGGGGTTTTCTAACACTTCTAGTTCTCTTTTTACATACCATCTCCAAGTGTCCTAGGTGAGCATCAATCTCACTAGATTGACACAACACAATTCCAAGGGCATACACCACACACTGGTGTACAAGAAGATGAGATGGGGGAATAAGTTTGCAATATTAATTTATGTTCCTTTTAGATTTCCAATATGTTGTTTGAGAGGGTTTCAAACGTACAAAAACATGTAAGCTTTTGTTTTTGTTTCGAATGCACCCATGAAAGGTTTTGATTTGAGGTTTTTGGGGTTTGAAGATAAGGATATAGAGGGTTTTCTCTTTTAAATGTCCAAATAATAAGCCTTGCTAAACTTATTTCGTTGTCATGTCAACTTCTAGATCTTTGGTGGCTATCTTAAATAAATTTTTAGAGATTTGGTGGCCCATACAATAATGTACTAGATTTGAAGGTGAAGCCATGGTGGGACCATAATTCCATTTGCATGATACCACAAGCTTTGGGTGTTAGTGTTGATTTTTGAAGGTTTTGAAGGGCCAAGAGGGGATGAGGGAAGGGGTGGGGGTGTTGAAAGGGTGAGGAGATGGGTGGAGGTTTTGTCATATAAGCCCATTGCATGGTGCCATAGGTTTGGGTGCCAGTGTTTATTTTTTCAAAATATAGAATGGCAGGGTAAGAAAGTGGGGTGCAAGGGGTATAGGTTTTGGTCTATGCTAAAGGTAGAAGGGTGGAGATGGAGTCATGGAACTATTTGCTAGAAGATAAGGTTCAACTTCTCTCCCACCTCCTCCCCTAGGGGCCTTCCTCATATTATCATAACCATCATACACATTTGGCTTAGACACCATCTTAATCTCATAGAGGTGGCCAAATCTTGGCCCTAGAAAAATTGGCCAGAAGATCAAAACTTTCCCACATTCCCATAAGGATTTGGTTTAGATGCAACATCTAATATTTCCATGCAACAATAAGGATTTGGACCCAAGATATAATATTAATTGAGCCACAAGGTCTAATATTCGTTGGCGACAATAAAGATTTGGCCACAAGATCTTATCTTCTCATGAGCCACATTATCTAGCCACAAGGTCTAATCTTCTTTTGAGCCACAAGATTTGGCCACAAGGCCTAATCTTGCTTAGACACAATAAAGATTTTTCCATAAGGGTTAATATTCTCTTGAGCCACAAGATTTGGCCACAAGGACTAATATTCTCCATCCATAATAAAGATTTAGCCGCAAGGTCTAATCTTCTCTTTGAGCCTCTGGAATTGCCTAATCTTGCTTAGCCACAATAAAGATTTGTCCATAAGGGTTAATATTCTCTCGAGCCACAAGATTTGGCCACAAGAACTAATATTCTCCATCCACAATAAAGATTTAGCCACAAGGTCTAATCTTCTCTTTGAGCCTCTGGAATTGGCCACAATATCAAATCTTCCCTAGGCCACAATTTAGATTTGACCACAAGGTCAAATCTTCCTTGGGCCATAATTAATTGGCAATAAGGTCTAACCTTCTCTTGAGCCACAAGATTTGGCCACAATCTCTAACCTTATCTAGCCAGAATAAATATTTGGCCACAAGGTCTAATCTTTTGTTGCGTCAGATATATTAATATAAAATCTTGGCAAAAGTTTATACTGGTAAATGTTTTAGTTTCACAATATTAATATAACGCAGTAAGATTTTATATATTTTCTTCTCAATTTTGAAGTAAAAGATGTAAATTTTGGTGAAACTTCATATTTTTTTGTATAAAAGTTTCAAATCCTAGCGAATGTTTCAAACATTTACTTTTATTAGGACCTACAAACTTTCGACACCAATTTAAAAGTTTCGCTTCTTAATGAAACTAGCATGAAAAAATCATCCATGAGTTACAAACCTAAATGACACATGCCATGGAAAAATTCTTGGTGTTGGATGTCTATTAGTGTCAATGGAGAAATGTCTCAATATTGGTGCACTTTTTCCATTCCCAATAGATGATGCATGCAAAATTTGTGACATTGTTGTTAGTTTTGTAAATTGGAACAGTGAAAATGTAATGAAGGTACTGTAAATCCAAGATGGAATGCAACACAATGATTTTGACCATGAAAATGACAAAATTAACATATGTAATGGTGATGGGGCAATAGTGCAATGTGATAAGGTGCTTAAAGGTTTTTATTGCATTAGTGCACATGATAGGTAGAGACAAAGGAGAGTGGTTCTATGGTCAGAGGGTTTAACACAATGCCTTGGCATTGGGGTCATCCTTCTACCTTGCCCATACGAGGCTGTTGATTTTCAATTGCTAGGAGACCTTGATGTGGGTGTAGTGGTGGATAGGGAATACAATGCTAATGCATCAAAAAATCTTAGTGATGATCTAGATTGTGTTAATTTGGTGAGGTGTCCTATCAAGAGACTCAAATTTGAGGATGGAGGACCATTTCTAGATGATGAAGACATCAATAGTTCCAAGTATGAAGCATCCATAATGGATGGATTAGGGGGTTCTACTGAGGATGCCATTCTGAGCAAGAATTCAATACATGTGAAAAGTGAACTTATTGTATGATAAATAGGAAGGCCAGGGTTCTTGTACCCAAGTCACATCGATGGATTCATGTGCGATGGACATAATGCATTATTAGGACATTCAAAACCATTACAATTTAGGTTTTATACGAAAGGGGAAATGCCAAACGTGCAGTATAAGATGATCCAAAGTGAATTGAGTGGCTACCTAGGGAAGTGGCATTGAGTCGTGGAAGAGGGATAATTTTGGGGAGCCCATACTTCCAATAGGGTCCCTAATTTTGGTACCCATATTTGAGTACATAAAGGACCACCACGAGGCGGTAAGTGGCATAAAAAATTACCTAAGGTATTGGGAGCACTATATGCTCAACAATGCAAGATCCTGATGCTAAGTTCACACTGTACATAACACATGTGAGTGAGTATTGGAAATATATGGTGGATGATGTAGGAACTCCAAATGTGCAAGAAGTAGTGTTCAAAGATTTTTGGCCAAGGACATATGGTGAAGGAATATCTATTGTAATGGATAACATTAATGACTTTGAAGAGTTGGAATAATAGGATGACCACTATTGTGGGCCTTCTAGAAATGACCCAAAGATGCATTTATCCCAATGGTGGATGTTAAGAATGATGTTTTTGTGCTTGTTTGATTGTCATGCAATGTACGTAATATGTCTTGGGGTTGCAGAAAGTGATATAAATTTAAATAGGACATTAGGGAACTACAAGAAGATACTTGTACAATATTGGGCACTTGTCTACATTCACTAAAATGCTATAGATGAAGAAGTATATTTAGGGATAAAATTTGGATGTGCAATGCAAAGGATCCTAAGCAATGGGAGAACGTAGAGTATTTGCATGGATGCATAGGAGTGCCAAACTCACTAAAAAAATAACAATCCCACCAAAATATGTGGCAAAGGCCCAAGCAATTCTATGTTGTCCTTTGGAGAGGCATCTTTGTGATGCACCACCAATATGAGTATTATTCCATCTTGATGAATATTCCTAGTTTTATAAACACTACCATCATGATGTGGCCTAACCCCTCACACTTGCCTGAAAAATGAAGATTTATGGTTAATATCATTTGTAAATGTAGCAAACACACTATTTCATGGCTAGCTCCATATTAACCAAATTCCCAAAGTTAATATGATCTTTTGGGGAGTTTCCAAAAATATTTAAAACTTCTCAAACTCCCTAATATGGTGTTACTCCCAAAATAAATTAAAATCCCATCAAAACATGCAGAAAAGGCCCAAGAAAATCTATGGTTTTCCTCTGGAGATGCATCTTTGTGATGTAACAAGGTTATGCAAGCCTTACAAAGGTTGTTTTATAGATGCCACCATTATGATTAGTTATAAATGGTGTTCTATAAACACTACCAATGTGAGTATTTTCAATCATATACCATGTGGATGCACATTTTTAGTGTTATAAAACCTACAATCACAACATACAAGTTCCATACTATCTCATGGTAAGTTCCATGCACTTATAAAAACATACTATCCCATGGCAAGTTCCATATTAATAAAATTCCCAAACTTAATGAGACTTTTGTCATTTGAGAATTCCCAAAGTATCTAAAAATTCCCAAATTTCCTAATATGATGTTTGCTGGAAATCCCATTGTTTAATGGCACATTCGTGTGGGGGGGGAACCCCACTAAGACACTCGTTACTTCGAATGGAAAATTTCCCCAACATGACCTACCTTAACACTCCCCACAAGTCCATGTCTTCTCCCTTGGTCACGATGACATTCCAAGAGAATCTGTATCTTTCTCCTTGGTCCACTTGATCAACTGTACTGCCACCTCCCTATTCATAGCTCCACTTGGTCCTCAATGTGCTGCATGTGCTCCTGGAACTTCGAGCACCATGAAGTCCTACAGATGTGACTATATGAGGCTGGCTTGTGCGGGCTGGGTTGCGCAAGCTTGATGGGAGAAACCTGAGCGGGGGGTGTGCTGCTAAAAAATGGGCTAAGTGGAGATTGAATGGGGTTGGGTTGAGCATGGCAAGAAAGCTGAACAGAGATGGGGGCTAGGTTGAGTGAGGTTTAGTGTAGGTGGGCTGGGGGGTGGGCTAAGTACGGGAGTGAAAAGTGGAGGTGGGCTACTAGCCTAAGCAAGGGTGGGATGGCCTGAGTAGGCACTGCAACCTGCCTTTCGGACATTGAAGCAGGCTCCAAGTGTTGCAAGATATGATGAAATTGAGAGAGAGGTAGATTTGAAGAGGAATTTTGTTTAGATGTTTTATGATATACACAATCCAACTTGGACGCTCGAGTGTCCTATAACAAAGTTAAGGTTGCCATCATTTGAGGTAAGGGCAGGGCACGTATTTCCAATGCGGACTCGGGAGCACCTAAAGGAATTTTGCCCTGACATACCACATATCACATGTCCAATGCTATTCTGTGGGCAAAACCTATTGAGAATCTTTTAATAACTCATGCATTTGCTTCACCTAGAGTCCAAAACACCACATATTGACTCCTAGGGCATTGGATGCAAATTTGTTAGGTAAAAACATGCTTGAAGTGAATCAGTATATGAAGGGAAGCAATGTGAAACCATTGATTATAGAGAGAGAAATGCCAAAAGATGAAATGGTTCATTTGTTGAGTATAGAGATGAATATCATCATCGCAGAGGCAGTTTGTAAGTAGCAGGAAGAAAGAACGTATGATGAATAAGGTGCAAGAGCATTTGCATCCACACATAAGCATGTTGTACATGACGATATCATTTGATGATATAAATGGAAAAGCCATAAAGTTTCCTGAAAGTGTTCAGTTATCTCAACGTGCTTTGGAGTGCATAGCTACTTTAGTGCTTGAAGAAGCAGAGAAGAGGTGTGTTCTCCCACATGGCTTTGAGTTCAATGTAGCACAGGAATTTGCAAGGGATTCCAGTTTGGTGGACCTATATTTTGCCAATCAGGAAGTAAGTAATGATTACATGGAGGATCTCTCTTCGAATTCAGAATCACTTTCTAAACAATCCTCCAAAGAAGCCTATGAAGAGGATCTATCTATAGGGGCAGCTCATATCTTTGTTTGGAGGTGACAGAGAGGTATATTTTGTCTCTACAATGTATGTTAACACATTGTTCTATTATTTTAAAAAATCATTCCTTAAACAATCATCTGAATATGATCTATCTGTAGGGTGAGCTGCCAATAGCAGTCGATGAAGAAAGGGAGGTATGCTTCAAATTGGTCTTTCTACATTTTATACAACTTTATCTTGACAACGTATTTTAACACATTTTCTATTTTTTAAAAGGAGAACAAGCAATGGCTATGCTGTTGTTCACCATGTCCATGTTATGTGAGTGGCAATCCTATAGGGTTGGGGTTAGCTGAGATGGTGACCTACCCAAGGCCCAAAATAGGTATATAGCATAGGTATGGGAAAAGCCTTTTGGCCACCTTCCAAACAGGTTCAGAGTCTGCATTTTTTGATTGTACGTTTCTTGTATATTGACTACCCTCACGTGGTTTCTTTTGGTTTGATTTTTTCCCTTTTCAATTCCTAATTTTCTGTAGAACTTGAAAATAATCAGTGAAGTATTTCCAAATTCCTCTCCATCATGAGAGGGCCATTTGCTTCCAATATATGTGTGCATGTGTGTGTGTGTGTGTGTGAGAGAGAGAGAGAGAGAGAGAGAGAGAGAGAGAGAGAGAGAGTTTCCTGCTGAAATACTACTACCCCCCATACCATCCACAAGGCATATACTACCCATGGATATTTTTTCTTTTATTTTATGTCATTAATACCAGGATACTCAAGGATACTCTCTATTGTCTTGGTTTTCTACACCCAAAGATACTAAGGGTGAAGTTACTAAGTCACCCGATGTCGAGCTCTTTGCAGTTGATTTCTTTGAAACCATGTATGCTGAGTTGATGCATTACTTGTCTAAAGGGATATTTTCATACCATATGCTTACTAGACAATATATAGGTAATTGGTCTTGAAGGCCTAGAAGTACACTTTAATTGGTGGTCAGCTATACCAACAATGTGTAGATGGAGCTTTACAAAGATAGCTTCTTCCTCATGAACGATATATTTTGTTGTAGGAAGCACACTTTGGCCCCTCAAGAGGACATTTCAAGGGTGAACTTACAGTTGAAAAGTGTTGCAAGGAGGGTTATGGTGGGGTACTCTCTTTGATGATGCCAGTAATAAATGCATGCAATGTGATGTTTAATAGAAAATTGACAATTTGTTGCCCAATCAGTCCATTTCATTGTAGCCTACTCAGCCTTGGGAAGCTTTTCAATGATGGGGACTTGACTTCATTGGTCCTTTCAAATCTACTCGCCACACTAGACACAAGGGTGTGGTTGTCACAATTAATTACACCACTAAGTAGGTCAAAGCTAAGGCTCTTTGTAATAACTCGGCTCGAAGAACTACTCATTTTCTATTTGAGAACATTATATGTAGATATGGGATGATGATCTAAATGGAATCACCCATGATACTTATTAATGGTACAAGGCGTCCCTAACTAAACCCAAGTATTAAATAGAACCCCCAAAACGTCTGGTGCGATCCTATAAATACTTTATGTCATTTCAAATAAGAGATTTGAGAAATACTTTCTCGTAATATTCCCTCTTGCTTAAGGTGCAACTGACCTCAGCTGTGATTTTGTTTATATGAGTTAAGAATATTAGGATGGTCTCGAAAAAACTACTCAGGGAACCACTGTGCATTCTCTTTTGGATGATTTTTAACTTTAATAAATAGGATTTATAAGTCTTTCCTTTGCGCATTGTTCTTTGCTGATCATCTAGAATACAATCAGGCTCAAGAACTTCAACTTTGTCCACAATCAAAGGTGGCTCTTCATAAACAGGATGCATTGGTAATTCTCCTTTAAAAGGTTTCAAGAGATGAATGTGAAAGGTGTTATGAATCTTCCAATGATTGGGCAAGTCCAAACGATAAGTCAAATCATTTACCTTAGCGATAGCCTTGAAAGGTCCATAAAACCTTGGTACTAATTTCACTACAGGGCATTTATCAACACTCTTTTAACGCCTCTTTTCAATTCAAAGAAGGACAACATCTCCTTCCTTATACATCATATGTTTTCTTTTCTTATTTGCTTGCTTAGTATACTTCTCTTGAGCTCTCTTGATGGCTTCAGGCACTTCTCTCATGATCTGATCATAGTTTCTTGTAAAATCATCCGTAGCTTCTATCTTTTGACTAATCCTTGTGATAGGGATCGGTAATAACTTTCCATAAATTATTTCAAATGGAGCTCTTCCTATAGCAGAATGGATTGTTTTGTTATAGGAAAATTGCAATAAATGCAAATACTTATTCCAATTCCTAACTTGAGCATCAGCATATATCCGTTGCATATCCAAGATAGTATTATTGGTTACCTCCATTTGTCCATTTTCCTTAGGATGGAAAGCTGAAGTAAAATCCGCTTTGGTGCAAAGATTTTCAAATAAAGTCCTCCAAAAGGCACTACAAATCTTGGAATCTCGATTTGATAATATAATCTTTGGTAATCCATGATGTGGAAAAACGTACTTCAAATACATGTGTGCCGGTTGTGGTGCAGATAATGTCTTTTTGCAAGGCAAGAAATATGCTTTCTTGCTAAAGCGATCCACGATAGTCCATATCATGTTATTCTGATTAAAAGTCAAGGGAAATCTAGTAACAAAATCCATGGATATTTGTTTCCAGGACTGTGAAGGAATAGGCAAAGGCATTAGTAGTCTTGATGTTTTCCCCTTGAAACTTTTAATCTTTTGGCAAATCAAACACTCAGCAACATACTTAGAGATGTCTTTCTTCATCAAAGGCCAATGAAATTCATTAACAATACTTTGATAAGTTGCAGTCACCCCTCGATGTCCCACATAAGGAGGTTGATGCATTTTCTCCATTACTTGTAATCTAAATGGATTGGTGACGCAAAGCCTTTTCTCATAAAAGAGATATCCATCATTAACTCAATAGCTAGATATAGGACTCCAATTGTTGTTTTCAAGCTTAGTCCATATATCAGAGAAGTCAGAGTCATCGTGATAAAGATTTTTCATTGCCTCGAATGGTTGTATTTCAATTACTAAGATGTTGATTTTCGATCTTCGACTTAATGCATCCGCAACCATATTTTCTTTTCCGGGCTGATATTGAATCATTGGCTGAAAACTTTGAATAAAAGAAGCCCATTTGATATGTCTATCAGAAATCAATGCTTGCATCAAGATATGCCTAATGCTTTGTTGATCAATCTTGATCAAGAATTTTGAGCCCATTAAACAATGCTTCCAAATCCTTAGGGCATGTACAACTACTATCAATTCTTTGTCATAGATACTATAATTGAACTCTGCCGGCTTAAGCTTTCTACTTTCAAATGCTATCGGATGATTGTCTTGCATAAGCACAACTCCAATCCTAGTTCCACTTGCATTAGTTATTTTATGACAACAAAGAAAGGTCGGGAAAAGTCTAGTAACTAAAGTACTAGGGATTTGACTAAAGCTTCTTTTAAAGCTTGAAATGATTTATCATGGTTGAAAGTCCAAATGAACTTTGTAGTTTTCTTTAGGAGATAGGTCAGTGGATTTGCTAAGAACGCAAATAAGCCTAAAAATGATCTTAACTCATGTATTTCTTTAGGCTTTGCCAGGTTTCAATACATTCCACTTTCTTTGGGTCTACTTGAATACCTTCACTTGAAATGATATGACCCAAGTATTCAATGCGATCTTGAAAGAATAGACTCTTCTTGAAATTGATGTACAATTGTTTTTCTTTTAAAAGAGAAAAAGTCAATTTCAAATGTTCTCTGTGATCTTCAATATTCTTGCTAAAAACCAATATGTCATTAAAGAATGCCACTACACAATCTTGATGTTTTAGAAAGATTTGGTTCATCATTCTACTAAAAGTAGCTGGAGCATTGGTCAAACCAAATGGCATAACCAAAAACTTGTAATGACCCGTTTGCATTCTAAAAGCAGTTTTGTAAACATCTTCTTCTGTCATTCTAACTTGATGATAACCAGATTTAAGATCAATCTTGCTAAAGAATTTAGCTCCTCTCAACTTGTCAAGTAAATCATCTACTCTTGGAATTGGATACCGATTTTTGACAATGAGTTTATTAAGTGCTCTATAATCCACACACATCCTAAATGTGCCATTTTTCTTTTTCACCAAAAGGACTAGAGCACCATATGGGAAGCTACTTAGTCTAGTCAATTTCCTTTCTAGCAATTCCTCTATTTGTCTTCTTTTCATTGTAAGATGTTTACTCAATATGGAGCTCTACAAGGAGGTGAATTGCCAGGTAAAATCTCTATGCGATGATCTTCAGGTCTAGATTGGGTAAACCTGGGGGTAATTCGTCCAAGAAACAATCCAAAATTTGTGAGATAAAATCTTTGAAACTGTCATTCGATTTAATTTGCGTGGCCGTAATCGAATTAACCAAAACCAAAAATGATTTTTCACCTTTCCTTTTTGCTTGTGTGTGATTCAAAAAAGGATTCATTTCATTCTTTATTTGACCCTTCAAACAAATCCTTCTTTCCTTGTGCATGATCCACATTTGGTGAGTGTTATAGTCAACATAACGATTAAATTAATGTCGCCATGGCATTCCCAAAATTATATCTTTTTCGCTTCGAGGAGCCACTCATAAATTTCTCTTTTCTTTGTATGGATTAATCGTGAGTTCCAAATCCTTCACTTCATTCATTCTAGTTTCTATAAAAGCAGCTTTAGCCTTATACTATGTTGGTGAAACTTTAAGATTCATTGCTTTTGCTAATCGTTCAGAAATGAAATCATGTGTACTTCCATCATCGTGTAGAATAACAATTTCTTTCTCATTTATTTTCCCCTTCATTTTAAGCAATGCATAAGGAGAAAACTTACCTAATTTACTTGAGTCAGAAGTGTTACCCTCTTGCCTAACTTCATCAATCACGTTAATCTTTGTGGTTGATGCCTTCTTCTTTTTTGGACAATTATTTGCATAATGCCCCTCTTTGTGACAGTTGAAACAAGTTCCCTTCTTCAAGTAGTCTTCTTTTCTTCTTTTCATTTGTCGCGATCCTTTAAAGATGTAGTCTATGGCGTAAAGCAAGAATACGGCTTGAACTTAAACTTCTTGTCCCTATTTTGAAAAGGAACAAAAGGTTTACTCTTTTCTCCATCCTTGGGTATCCCGTTCGTTCTTGCACAATTTGTAGTAAGTGATATGGCCGAACTCAAAGAATGAGGATGAACATGTCGATCTCGGCTTTTACTTTACCCCTAATACCAGATACAAATTTCCTCTTTTGCTCTTTCTCAAAAATACTATATATGGTTTGAAGTTGAATGAGAGATTTCCAAAATTTCTCAACTTATAAAGAAACAGTCTCTTTTTCAAGTTGATGCAGACTATCCCATTGTTAACGGACTTTCGACTTGAATTGTATCGGAAGAAAGTCTTTCTTCAATCTTTTCTTCAATTCCTTCCAAGTAGTTGGTCGTCTTTTACTATTTTTGACCACATTCCACCATAGTGCCACATTGTCAATAATATGGTTAACATCACATTTAATTTTATTCTTTTCAGGAAACCTTTCACCCTGGAAATAATCATCATGTTGGCTAATCCATGCCAAAACAATTTTTACATCTTTCTTCCCATTATATTTTTGAAAAGTAAAAGATTTCCCACCAATTTTATTTTCCTTCTTTTCTCTCAATGCAGATTTAAGAGCTCTATGAATCACTCCCTCAGAATCAGATCCCGAAGAACTCTCATCTCTCGCATGTCTCTTCCTTTTCTTGCTCTTGGATCTCTCAAGCTCTTTTTCTAATTTGTCTCATTGATCTCTCTCTTGCAAAAGTTGAAGGTGAAGTGCATCTTATGAATTACCTCCTTAATATTTTCAGCAAATACCAAGAATGCATCACAACTTTGCCTCATTCCTCTTAATAATTTCATGGATGAGATAAGAAAAGCTTGACTATCCCTTTCCACTTTCTGAATAATTTGATTTCTACCATCTACTCTAGAGAAACAGATGGTTCTCTCTCAATAGTCAATTAAGACTTTGTTCTCATAACTAGTCCATTCCAATTATGGCATCAAACCTCCCCATGTCTATGGCATAAAATTTCCCTTAGAATTTTTGTGTGCTAGTAAGGTAAATTGTAAATTTTCAATAAGACCTTGGGTATAGTGTATTTTTCCACTAGCTAATTGGACAAGTTCTCTTATCTTATTCCTAACTTCTAAGTATTGTGCCCGTATGAGTTTGGGAGAGATAAAACAATGTGTGCTACCCAAATCAATTAGGAAATTTATGTTGTGAGCCCCAATTCTCCCTTTTACTCTAATCATAGTGGCATGTGCATGAGACGCAGAAGAAACCATGCATTTCATTGTAGGTTTAGATGACTTACCTCCTTCCTCTGCTTCGTCGATGGTTGGATTCATCTCGCCCATCTTAGCTTCCATCCTCTATCCTTTGACAAAATTGAGATTTCCTTTGTTTGGACATCCGAATGTCTGATGTCCTTCTTCTCCACACCTGAAACACAATCCAAGCCTTGGTGCTCATTCAATAAAAGTAGGGTCATTTTTCCAAGGAGATGCTTGTTGACCTCTCTAGTTCCCAGCAACTTTATTAGCTTGATCTTTGTTCTAGCTACCCTGCTGACTATAAGAAACAAGTTTTCTTTGATTTCTAAAATTTTAAGTATCCTGTTATTCTCTCTGTCCTTGAAATTTATTGGTATTAGAAAACTCTGGTCTTTGTTGGGGAATATTTGAACTCTAAACTCCTAGAAAACGATGACCTATAGGAATTATCACTGTCTTTGCAGCCTTTATTTCATTGTATGCCTCTAATTTCTTGAACTTTTCTTTTTTGGCCACAGCAAAGTTGGATGATGGAATTGGATGGATTACATCTAGACTATCTGCAAAGTTGCTACACCTTGAATCCTCCAAGCTCCCTTGTGCACTATGTTCAGTTATGTTTGGCACATCACAAAGATGCAATTTTACCTCATATTTGCTAGCTCTTGACACCACTTCCAAAATTTTATTGCTATTGAGGTTGCTTGCAATTGTCCACAATTTTGATAGCATGTTTTCTTGTCTAGTAGTTTTCTCCTCTTTTCTTCATAGCATCATTGATTCCAACATCACCAAGATCTAAGGTGATTTCACACTCGCTAGCTCTTGACACCACTTCCAAAAATATATTGCCAATGAGGTTGCTTATAGTTGTCCCCATTTCCAGTGGCATGTTCTCTTGTGTATTAATTATCTCTCTCTCCTAACATCATTCATTCCAACATCCTTATTGACCTCAAAGTTGCTCTCTCCTAATACCACTTCTAACAATGTACACATTTTTGGTGTTTTCATTTGTAGTATTTGTCCCTCTCTCCTTCCATGCATCAATAATTCCTGTGGAGTATAATTCAAGAAATGCATTCATTATATACAATGTAACTGTCATGGCGCTCTCCCTCTAAGAATATGGAGAATGGCACTAGCACCATTCTCCCTATGAAGTAAAGGAGAATGTCACTTTTGACATACAGAACTGTACAAAGTACTATACTCTATCACCACATCAATAAGGCTCTCAATGAAGCACTTAAAATACAACCAAACAAGCATTACAAATAACCTTTCTCTTCTTCTCCACAACCTCATAAAAAGTGCTAGAGAAAATGCACTAGTATCATTTTACTTTTAGTGGATGACAATAACATCATCCCTTAATGAGGTTATGGTGAATTTCTTTAAAAAATCATAAGAAAATGCCACTACTGCCACTCTCCAAATTTTGACAGATCTGTGCAAATAAATTCAATTCAAACACTTTGGAAAAACAAAAATTACAATGCATTGGGTTCACATGAAAACAAAATCAATTAAAAAGTGGCAGTGTTATATTATTGAAATGGTCACTACTACTATTTTTAAACTAGGATTGACATGCCATAGATCCCTTTACAATTCATCCAAAGACATAACAAGAGGAATATTAGCAATATCTTTGGTAGCTATAGGAGGCAAGGGTCCCACTGGCTCACCATCATCTTTTGAATCACGTGGTGGTCGCGAAGCAGCACGTGTTTGTAGTGACTTTTCAATTCCAGACCAAAATATGATCTTTGGGTCATTTGTTAAAAGATCAGAACAAATGGACTCGACTTCCATGACTTGTGCTTTTGTCATCACCAAGGACACCACTCTTCTTTCAAAGGATAATGCATGCCTTGTCACAACTCCTTTGGTGAAGAAGTCAACTACAAACTAATCATCCTGGCAAAAACACATGATGCTTTCTTTCATAATGCCTTTCGTGATGGCCTCATGTAGATCCTTTGTTTCCTCTTCATCACTATCAATTATGATATTATCCTCAAGTATGTTGTAGGGCTTGGCAACTTGCAAGAGGTGATCAATTCCGGCATATCCACCATATGATCTCAAGAATGTCAAAATGCCAAATGTTTCAGTCAGACCCATCAGCGCCTCATCTTCTGTGTGAATAACACACATGAATCTTTGACTCCAAATTGAACACTTATTAATGGAATTCTTAAGATTGGCCATCTCTATCATATTCAAAAATGACAAAAGAACAAACTGTGATGGAGATAGTGTGGACTGCATTATGCCTTTAATTAACTTCCCAAATGTAGCTTTATTCCAATCCATGTTTTTTGCAAATCCTTGTGTAGTGTCAAGCACACACAAGCTGATAAGCAAGCCTATCTGGAAAGTGTTGGGACAAAAACTCATCACCTTCCATTTCCATATTGATAATCGAGACCATCCATGGAAAACACTTTTTTAACTTGACAATGTCATCATTTCTTGCTTCTATTAACTGGCATTGTTGGTTAGGAAATAAATTACCTTGAAGGTTTGATTAAAAAGGATTTTAACTAGAATTTGAAACTACCCCTTACATTGAGTGCTGAAAGCATAAAGGATAGCACTTTGTTGGGACCACTGAGGGAATTTATGGCGAGTTAAGCAAGGACTTAGGAAGTAATCACATGGCCTTTTTGAAGGATGGTCCAAGATGTCATAAGGAAGAAATCACATGACCTTAGTGGAGGATTGGTCCAAGATCTTAGAACAGTATTTATAAGCAAGAAACTTTCCACTTGGAACACCCCATATGACAATGGACAATAGGAGGAAAAGCTTGACATTTGTCAGTAGTTTAAAAGCTAATGACTAGTGAGCTATATATTGGCAGTAACAATAATGAAAGAAGAGAATGGACACTAGTACAAGGGGAGGCATGAAGAGCATCAAAAATCGAGGGAGAAAGGACACTGACATGGCATTCAAGAGCTCTACTTTTTCTCTATTGTGGGTGTCATGTCAGTGTTCTTCACCATGCATACTCTAGAGAAGGAAGGTATGTACTAAACTAGGTAGAGCTGACCAAAGCTACTTATGCCTTTGATTCGAACTTCGACGAGTACATAGCAGTGGATTATCTCCAAGTACTGATAAATAAAATTGGACTTTCTATTGGAGACTAGTCACTATCTTGTACTTTTTGTTATATACTGATAGGAATGTGAGTATGAAAATTGATCCCCACTTTGACACTTTGTTAGAAGGAATGGTATGATATGGATTATTCTCACTTAAGTGTTATGAAGAGGTTGGATATTAATGGACTACTCTCACTAGGTATTTGAAAAGGGCAATGCCATTTGTTTGCATTTGGTTTACTTTGACATTGGAAACTGGTCCATTAGGATGGTTGGATAGATTGTTGGATAGGACAAACACACCACACACACACACACACATTAATCAAGGCAAATCCATTTTGGTTGACAAAAAATGAGTCATAACTAATCCCCAACTCACAAACACAAAACCCAAAGCAAAACCTGAAAACTCACTAAGAACTAGTGAATCAGCAATCTACTGTTGACTGTACTAGGAAAATTCCAACTTATGCAGTAAATCATAGGAAGAGGGATTTTTATAGACTCAACCCACGTACACCATGTAGTCTTTAAATCATCCTACACAAAACATGTGTTCAAAAAGCCGACACATGGTACGCATGTATGTGTCAATATATTGTGCGGTGTTCAACAATACCACATGGTTTATTGACTTTATACCACACATTGTATCTATAAACCGTAGGATACATTTTGTTTATATTGTGCAGTGTATTAATCATCGTGTGGTATTTAACGATCTCAAGAGAATTCTTGTGCCACATTGAAAAAAACACGTTTTTAAAGTTTAGAACATTTTGATGCACTTTTTAATTAAAAAAGTATGTACTTTTATTTTTAAAATGTACTATAAAAATCCTTGAACATATCTTTTAGGCCTTCGAAGGATGATCTACAAACTAAGAGGGGGAATTTGAAAAAATGCAGGTCTATGTACAATGGTACAAACTCTTGTTGTGCAGTCACTATGCTCACATATGCACATACTACTTTGAAGTTTTCAGTTCTAATTGCTACCATATGCACCAAACCAAGTTTAAAAAATATCTTTTATAGGCACTCTCTACTTATCCAATGCAAAGTTCCCTCTACATGAACTACTACACCTGCACAAACTACAATAACTACCTACACACTCTTATGTAGCTAAAAATGGATTTAGTTGATTTCAAGAAAAGATTTTGAACATTGATGAAAAATACCTTTCATTATCAAAGTTATTTCAAAATATATAGTACCTAGTAGAAGATACTCAATGATGTACATCAATAAGGTTCAATCACAACACAAGTATCGATAATTGGATCCTTTTATTGATACATTTGGATCTCTTTCTAAGTTCATAAAAGCCTTCTTGAACAAATCAAACATTTAATGGAAAAGGTTTCGGCATCTAATGTTGGTAGCAATGGCCTATGCCAAGATACCTAGGAAGAGCCAAGTTCAAAAAATTAAAGAGGGAAGAGGGGGGATATGCTTTTACTCCATACCACTGAAATTCAAGGGGCTATTCTAAAATCCCTATTTACATATGCTCTTTTGAAAAAATCATACTAGAATGTCTAAAAATTTCCCCAATGTGAATAAATAAACCCCTTATTATCTTATCTTTCTATGAAATTTGATAAATTAAGAAAACCCCTTATGTTGTCGACACATGGTATGGTTACATATTTTTAAATGACCCCCCTCTACCTTTCACTAATCCCCCTTTCTAGAGAGATCCAAGTGGTCACATGTGCTTTGTGCTAGGAAAGGAATTGATGGCGATTAAGTGCTAATGAAACTGGCCATTAAAATGAATGCATGGTAGCACCACTTTTTTTAAAATAATAAATACTTCTAATATGTGCCTCCTTCATGCAAGGATGTATACATTTGATATATTTTTAAGTAGTATCAAGAGTAAACATAGTAATATAATAACATAATATTGCTATATACTTATTTTAAGTCGATTATTATTTAGAGTGAAAAAATGTTTCACACCGGAATAATAATAAATTCTTGTCTTCAAAGTGCTTCTACTTGAATAGACATGCACATGACATCTCCAGTCAATCATATGGTGCACGACACAGTCCTAGGGTCTTTATTCCATTGTATCACTTTCAATTTGGCCTTGAGGTCCCATTCTACTCCAAGCCATCATCTTGAATAATGCTATAAATATCCACATCAAATAAAATTGAACAATTACTTATGTGTATCATAGGTTATTAAAAAATTTTAATTAAAAATTACAAGAAATTATCCTTTCAAAGATGAGAGAGAGAGAGAGAGAGAGAGAGAGAGAGAGAGAGAGAGTGTGTGTGTGTGGGTGGGTGTGTTCAACTTTTCCTCATTTTCATACATACATATTAAACATGTATTTTTTGTGATATATTATATGCATCAAGATCAATGCATAGTGGCTTATGCTCAATCAAGTGTATAATATCTTGGAGATGGTCTCATTGCTTAATATGCTAGTAACTTTCATACTCAAGGTGGAAAAAGGATCTAATTAAATTAGTCACTAGTGCCTTTCAAAAATGGCATTACTTTTAAATATAGTCCTATAGCCCTAAGGATCTCACATATGCTATGGGTATTGGCCTTAATTCCCATGCCTTCATTACAACTTCTGGGGCACTAAGGGGCCATAATGTGCTAGATTCAGATATCTATTCCATTAAGACCAGATGGTTTCCTTGGCTACAACTTTCTAGGGCACTACAGGGATGTAATGTTTTATTTATATATATATGTTCCATTAAGAGCATATGGTTGCCTTTGAGTTCATCTATGGGAATAGGAGGGGACTGTATTGTCTTCAATGGCCTACTTGTCTATGGGAATAGGAGGGTACTGCATTGTCTTCAATGGCCTACTTGTCCATCTCGAGGGGTAAGACACAAATGTGTATGATGTGGTTTATCATGGATGTCAAGGCCTTAAGTTAGACCGATGCTTGCGGTGAGTGACGGTCTACTCGTACACTTGGCATGTGAAGTGGCATACACAGCAACTTTGTAAAGCTGATGGATGTTTTTTTGGGAATGGTTTATGAAAAGTGTTGAGAGGCTATGTAAGACAAAAAGCTAGACTAGAGGGTAGCATGGCATAAGTATGGTTGGTGCAAGAGTCAATGCTTTAAATAATGAAGTTTCGTGTACAACTTATGTCAGACATACCTTGACCTTGGGATGATAACGATGATCCACGGGTTGTTGGAGGGATCAAAGAAGGGAAGGGAAATAAAAAGAAAATGATGGTCTAATTGCAACTCAAAGTGAACACCTTTTGTTTTTACAGTTATGGAGAAATGGAGGAAACAATATAAACAAGAAAGAGATTAGAGAGAAACAGATAGAAAATCATCGTGAAGGACCATAAGAGAGAAATTATCCTCTAGATTTATAAAAAATGCCTACTAAATGTACCATCGATTGGTTAGAAAATGGTCTCAAAGATGCCAGTCAAAGAGGGGAAATTGTGATAGATCAGGAGGAGGAATAAAATTAATCATGTTGCTGTTATTCACATTTGTTTATAACCTTTATGTATATGCTAAGGAAAATCCATTACCTCTTTAGTACTGCTCATTTGGTGCAATGTTAATTTATAGTAGTCACTATCGGGTAGAGGAAATTGGTATAAAGTGCATGCAGCACATTTTCTCAAGTAGCTAAGGCCAACTTTTTGCAAGACAGTAGAGCTAGTGCAAGGGATACAAATCTCATCACAAGAAAATAGATTACATTGGAACCATACAGGTTAGTTGCAAGTGAATTTTAGAAAATTACAAGTGTTTCTATTTGATGTGAAATGGTTCAAAGTTTATGTAGAGGTACTCAAGATACAATGAGGAAGATGCTAAGTGGGTTTTAGGCCATTGACTCAACAAAAGTTTGGGATGACCTTAGTGACACATTCGTTCTATCAACACACCATAAGTGTTTTTCTTATATAGCCAATTTGGTATATTACCCTTGGATTTCATCAAGCTTACATGAACATATCATGAACTTTTGTCTTAGGTGGTCTTTTAACCTGATTGAGTGGACAACTAGTGGTGTTTTGTGATTCAAGTTGCACCTAGAAATTGACATATAATTGAAGATTTGGAAGTAGAGCATGACATGGAATATTAAAAAATAAATGTATTAGAAGCTAGCAATTCCAATACCCCTTTGATGCCAAGCACTTTGGAACATGAAGATAGTTTGGGTTCCTCTCAAAGGGTTTCTTAGACACTGATCTAGGAGACCTTGATTTACATGCTAAAGATGTGTAAGGCCGAGCCACGAATGATTAAGAGGATGAGCACTTACCTCACGAGAAAGATTCCAGCAAGGCTTTGATTGATCAACACATGGATGACAACATTGATAGAAAAATATTTTTGGTTGTGAAAACATTTTTTCTGATTTCACTATTACAAGATGCAAGGTGAAACCCCACACTATCCAAGATTATCAATGGTTCAAGTCATTGCAATGCCATATTATTGACATCATTTTTTTAATGTTGTGTTTTTTTCAAAAGCTTTAGTAGTGGCACAAATGTCAACGCTTTTAAAACAAATTGTAGTCTTTTTGATGCCATCATCAATGTCAATGAAAATCTCAATGTAACTTTATTTTTTACACTAATATCGCTGGATGTCATTTTCATTAAAGAATTGAGTAATAAACATCGATGAATAGCATCGAAATAGGGGCTAATGGTAGTCGTGTGAGCCACACGTACACTACGTAATTTATCAAAATTGTTGCTACATGGTGTTAGAATAGTGACTGTTTCTAACAATCCAAAGTAAACATAAATTCTACAAAACTATTTAAAAAAGGAGGCGCATGTACTTCCAAAATGGAAAGTTTACTTTATGAAAATGTTGTTCGAGAATCAAAAGTTTACTTTTTGGCACTGTCATTTCCACATAATAAATTTCAGAATATCTCTCTATAATGTTGCACTTAATAACAATTTAAATTAGTAATTTAATAAAAAAGATAATTTAATTACATTTAAATTAATAAAAGTAATTTAAATATATGAAAATATTATATGTATGCATGCATGTATGTATGTATGTATGCTCTCTCTCTCTCTCTCTCTCTCTCCCCCTCCCCTCCCCTTTCCCCTTCCTTTTTCTCTCTTTCTTACCTCCCTCCCTTTCTCTCTTTCCCCCTCTATCCGCTCTATCAACAGTCATAGCATGAATCTCACACAGACACAAATCAACTAGAAGCCTTGTGGGCATGCCTATGCCATGTCGACAAGTGCATTGCACTGGTCCCACCATATGTATCAATGGCTTTCCATCGATGAACCAGGGACATGTATGTTCCATGCATGGATGTGTAGCATTGTGTGTGACGCTATATCTATGAGATTTTAGAGTTTTTAAACTCTCAAAATGTGTTTATTGATACCGTTATGATACCTTGAAGATTTTAGAGGACTCTTATGGTATATTAATGTCATACATGGGCCATACATAGATACATAAATTAATGTCATGCATGGGCCATACATACATACATACATTAATTTATTTATTCATGCATTTAAATTATTTGTATTAATTTAAATTATAATAAATTAAGTGAATATAATAATTAGTTTATAAATTATAATAAATTAAGTAAATAATTAAGAAAAAATTAAGTCTTTTGATGTAACTAGTAATGAGAGTTTACAAGTGTTTGTAATGTATTAAAGTGTGTCACGTTAAATTTTATAATTTTGATTTAATTTCCTTCAGAAAACTCTTAAAATTTTCTTGTTATCTTTGTTTTGAAGAGTGGGTTTTTTCTTAAATTTTATCCAAAAACTAGTCCAAAAGTATCTATGAAAATGAATTTGTACATTGACAAGTCCAAAATTAATGAAATAAGTGTTCATTGTAGATCTTTCTTCATGAGCATTGCATAGACTATTTTGGCAATCCATTAAAAGCTTTATTGCAATCCTCCCAAACATAAGTTGTCATTTTAACACATCTGCATAGTTTATGAGGAAGTTGGCTATTTCTTTAAGCAACCTACCCATAGCATAATAGACATTCGTGACCATGTGGCCTTGGGTTTTGGATGTGCACATGGTTTTGCATATAGCTTTGGCACAAACCAAGGAAATCTAGTTGGAGGAGCACACCTTCGATCTTGCTTGTGCTTACTCTCAGTTCAATGTAGATGCTTTCCCTAATCAATGATTCCTACCAGCATGGATCTACCATCTCATGTGAAATCCAACATATAGTTGCCAGTGTTCAAATTGGTGTGTGAAAGTTTGCTTGTATATTGCTCTCCATGCATGTTCCATAGCACAAGTGATATGAAAATGTGTTGGCAAAACAATCATGCTCGCAACTTAGAGAGTGGAGAATGGCAATCAAAGCAAGGTTCTTCCTCTTCTTATCCATTTGGCATGTGATCCAAAGGAGGGAGGGAGACACAAGAGCATGTAATGGATACTACCTTTGTTAAAGAACAGATTGAGACAACAAAGGTCTTTGTCATGTGAATAGCCTATTGCTCAACACACGGCTCTATGCGTCACAGTCATTGCTAGCTCTATCTTTAGTGAGGCATGTGCTTGTGCATCATGTTTACTTCTCTTGCCGGAATTTGACACACACATTAATCAGGGCAAAGCCATTTTGGCTGACAAAAAATTTGTCATCACTAATCCCCAACTAACAAACACAAAGTCCAAAGCAAAACCTAAAAACCCATTGAGAACTAGTGAATCAGCAATCTAGTGTTGACTGCAATAGGATAATTTCAACTGATGCGGTAAATCACCGGAAGGAGGATTTTTATACACCCAATCGTGTACACCATGTAGTCTTTAAATCATCCTACACAAAACACGTGTTCGAAAAGCCGACCCATGGTACGCGTGTACGTGTCAATATATTGTGCAGTGTTCAACAATACCACATGGTTTATTGACTTTATACCACACATTGTATCTATAAACCATAGGATGTATTTTGTTTGTATTGTGCAGTGTATTAATCATCGTGTGGTATTTAATGATCTCAAGCAAATTCTTGTGCCACCTTGAAAAAAACACGTTTTTAAAGTTTAGAACATTTTGATGCACTTTTTAATTAAAAAAGTATGTACTTTTATTTTTAAAATGTACTATGAAAATCCTTGAACATATCTTTTAGGCCTTCGAAGGATGATCTACAAACTAAGAGGGGGAATTTGAAAAAATGCATGTCTATGTACAATGGTACAAACTCATGTTGTGCAGTCACTATGCTCACATATGCACATACTACTTTGAAGTTTTTAGTTGTAATTGCTACCATATGCACCAAACCAAGTTTAAAAAATATCTTTTACATGCACTCTACTTATCCAATGCAAAGTTCCCTCTACATGAACTACAACACCTACACAAACTACAATAACTACCTACACACTCTTATGTAGGTAAAAATGGATTTAGTTGATTTGAAGAAAAGATTTTGAACATTGAAGAAAAATACCTTTCATTATCAAAGTTATTTTAAAATATATAGTACCTAGTAAAAGATACTCAATGATGTACATCAATAAGGTTCAATCACATCACAAGCATCAATAATTGGATCCTTTTATTGACACATTTGGATCTCTTTCTAAGTTCATAAAAGCCTTCTTGAACAAATCAAACATTTATTAATGAAAAACGTTTTGGCATCTAATGTTGGTAGCAATGGCCTATGCCAAGATACCAAGGAAGAGTCAAGTTGAGAAAATTGAAGAGGGAATGAGGGGGGATATGATTTTTCTCCAGACCACTTAAATTCAAGGGGCTATTCTAAAATCCCTATTTACATATGCTTTTTTGCAAAAATCATACTAGAATGTGTAAAAATTTCCCCAACGTGAATAAATAAACCCCTTATTGTCTTATCTTTCTATGAAAATTGATAAATTAAGAAAACCCCTTACGTTGTCGACACATGGTATGGCTACATATTTTTCAATCACCTTCCTCTACGTTTCACTGATCCCCCCTTCCAGAGAAAGCCAAGTGGTCACCTCACGGTCACATGTGATTTGTGCTAGGAGAGGAATTGATAGCGATTAGGTGCTAATGAAACATGCCACTAAATCAATGAATGCATGGTAGCACCACTTTTTGAAAAACAAGAAATACTTCTAATATGAGTCCCCTTCATGCAATGATGTATACATTTGATATTTTTAAAGTAGTATCGAGAGTAAACATAGTAATATAATAACATAATATTTCTATATACTTGTTTTAAGTTGATTATTATATAGAGTGAAGAAACGCATCATGCTAGAACAATATTATCTTTTTTGCACATGACATCTCCATTCAATCATATGGTGCATGACAAAGTCCTAGGGGCTTTATTCCATTGTATCACTTTCAATTTAGCCTTGAGGTCCCATTCTACTCTAAGCCATCATCTTGAATGATGCTGTAAATATACACATCAACTTATGTGCATCATAGGTAAATAAAATTTTGTAATTCGAAATTACAAGAAAATCTCCTTTCAAAGAAGTGTGCACGTGTGTGTTCATCTTTTCCTCATTTTCATACATACATATTAAATGTGTATTTTTTGCGATATATTATATGCATCAAGATCAATGCATAGTGGCTTATGCTCAATCAAGTGTATGGACGTATCTTGCAGATGGTCTCATTGCTTGACATGCTAGTAACTTTCATACTCGAGGTGGAAAAAGGATATAGTTAAATTAGTCACTAGTGCCTTCAGAAATGGCATTAATTTTAAATATAGTCCTATAGCTCCAAGGATCTCACATATGCTATGGGTGTTGGACCTTAATTCCCATGCCTTGGCTTCAAGTTCTAGGGTACTAAGGGGACATAATGCGCTAGATTTAGATATCTATTCCATTAAGAGCATATGGTTGCCTTTGCTACAACTTTCTAGGGCCCTAAGGGGACGTAATGTTCTAGATTTAGATATCTATTCCATTAAGAGCATATGGTTGCCTTTGAGGTCATCTACGGGAATAGGAGGGGAGTGCATTGTCTTCAATGGCCTACTTATCTATCTCCACGGGTAAGACACATGTGCGTAGGATGTGGTTTATCATGGATGTCAAAGGCCTTAAGTTAGATCACTCCTTGCGATGAGTGACGGTCTACTTGTGTACTTATCTATTTACATTGGCAAAACGTGGGTGAATAGGATGTGGGTGGGGTTTACCATGCATCCTTGGAGCTATAGGACTATATTTAAAATTAATGCCATTTCGTTGCCTTACATGTAGATGGAGTGAGGAGGTTAGTATGACAAGAAGAAGAAAAAGGCTATTTCGAGACTATGTCGTGGAGACCGATCAACTTGAACGTTAAGTCTTGACGAAATAGAAACCTATGAACTTTGGTGGAGACCTATAAACTTCCACAAATTGACAAAACAATGACAGCTATTTACAAGATTGAGCCCAAAGTTGAGATCAGTAGGAAGATTTCATAGAGAGTGTAAATGAATGGCGAAATGTTGCTGCATGACGGAAGGACGTCCGCATCTCACACTTGCAGCTCAGCATGCAATCAAACAAACCCATACGAATGAAATTGTTCGAGTCGCGCAACACGACGCTTTGGTACCGTCGCCAAATTTTGTCGTCGATCATTACGTGTTGATCCCTGTATGTTGATCGATTGCCAAGAAGCCATGATCGATATTGCAGCTCCCCAACTGAAATTAGTTATCTATGTTCACACGCAAACATCCATGGCGGAATTACTCCGGATGTAGTCTGCTTATTGGAGGCTCCCATGCTCCCGACGTCTTTTTTCGGCGACTCTTTCAAGCATACCCTCGACACTCAGATCGAATGCATCCTTTAATGAATGATCTGTAAATTCAGGCACAGCTGCAGAGCTTACATAGATTAATCCAGGAATCAGGTCGATGATGGCTTCGCGCATGCTCAATATCTGCTCCCGTGAATAGCTGCTGAGGATTTGCTGTACATTGTTTAGGTCCCTATTGGGAATCAAAACGGAATACTGCTGTGGATCTTTTGGGAGGTGCCATGTATACTGATTATACGCCGAGTCCTGGTGGAAGAACACAGGAATGCAACCAGAGAGCATGCCATCGAACGTGGAGCGCCTAGTGCTCGTGTCACCTGGCGGTTGCAAGCAGAATTCCGATTGCAGAAGCTTCTCTGTGATAGGTTCCGGGTTGTGGGCGCATCTGATCTCCCGGCAATTCAGAAACGCGCATGCGGAGGATGAGGCATTGAGGCATTGCTCCAAAACCGATTGGCGGATGCTTCCTTGTTTGCCTGACCTTGGAGCTCCAACGAAAGCAAACAGATACGATCGCTGAGCTGATCGCACTGTGTTCTGCCATTCCTGCAAGCTGTTCAAGGAACGCGGATGGAAGGCGGTCGGATAGGGAATTGCTTGCTCGTTCCATTCCCAAGGCCTGCTCTCCAAGAAGAGCGCGGTCACGTTCTCCATCTCCGGGAGGCTGCGCAAACTGGTGCCCCAACTGTGTGTGAAATTCAAAGGTCGACTAAAATCCCAGGCCGTGCGACCCATTACGATGAAATGATCATCCCCGCCATGCCTCTTCCATGTTGCCGCAGCGTTCTCCTCCAGCCAGGAAACTAACTCCACACCCTGCTTAGCCCTGTCTGACATATTCTTCCCATACAAGAAGCGGAGGGCATCTAGGCCACTGTAATAGGGTATGAAGAAGGCGTCGGCGTTGGAGGAATCGGAAGTAATACAAGGATAGTGAGGCATCCTGGCATGAAAGATGACCTCTAGCATATATGGATCGGTTGCAAACCAATCGGTCGAGCCATTGCTACTCAAGGGCCGCCCAAATCCCTCGTGCTGCAAATGCGGACAGAAATTGAGCCAGTCGGCGAGCTTGTAATCGCATTGCTCGAGTATGGATTTATGAAACACAGGTGGCAAATCGTACATGTACACCCTCTTTCCATCGCACGAGGGAGACGACGCAAAATCGACGCTCTGTTCCGGCATCCTGATAAGCTGCTGATTAGTTCGTGTAGACAAGACACTGCTATCTGCATCGTCGAGCTCGCTCGTTACTGCATCGAGCTTAACTAATTTATCTTTAATCTCTCGCCTGCCGAAAGTGTGCCCCTCGCCGACAGAATTGTACATCGGTTGTAGCGGTAATGCATTCGATTCAGCGGAAACACTGTGGAGTGTTCGAGGAAGAGCGCCACTTTCTTCACCGAGCTGGTTCTGCTGCAGCTCATGCAAAGGTCCTCTCATGAATTGATGCCTGACAATATCTTCATGGAGGTTGCCATCGATCTCACGTGACTCGGAGCAGGGGGGAAGTCGCAACGAAGTAGAGGTAATACGCAACATGACAATTGCAAAGCAAAGGAAAGACAGGACACAAATATACTGAAAGCTGCTGTAAGGCGATCTCATATCCTTGGGAAACAATCTCTTCATGTCGTGAAATCTCTTAGCCATATTTGGATGGGCAGCTCAACAAACGATCTCTCTCTCTCTCTCTCTCTCTCTCTCTCTCTCTTTCTCGCTCTCTCTCTCGCTCGCTCTGTAAGTTGTCTCTGGCACCGTGTCTCTTGAGCCCCAAGAGGCAAGGACTCCTAGCCTTCCACTTCTCCTGCCCAATCCACGAAGCACTTGCTTTTATCTCGAGGCCTTCTGGCGACTTGGTCGGGTGAGAGAGAGAGAGAGGGAGAGGAATCTTTCAGTCGGCAAGCTGAGTCGAAGCGGAGAGTCAAACAAAGGTGTCAAGGCAAAGGACGCAACCGACGAGATGATAGATTTTGCTAAAACAAGAGCCATCACAGCCGAAGGAGCACGGGGTGGCGTATGTCTTTGGTTTTAGAGGCCGGCCTTCCTCGGCCTTCTTGACTTCCACCCTAGTCTCTATTCTTTCCTTCAACCCTTTTTGCTTCTACGTGTAATGCATACATGGGTTCTCGTATAAGACGCGTGGATGTGTGTTACATGCCTGCATGAACGTGTACATGCATGCATATCTTTGTATGCTCATTGATACATCTATGCATATTGATACACACTATGCATATGGTTGTCTATGTATGCGTGTGTGAACACAAGTGCCCCACATGTGTGTATGTATGTGCGTGCCCATGGCGGGCATGGCATTAATAGAACTTTAAAAAACTTGTAATTATAAAGGTCTCCAAATATGTGAACTTCTTAGAGACCTTTAAGGTCACGTTGAGGCATAGATTTTTCCCCTATTTAAAATAACCATGTCTCTTTCAATTATTTAATATCATGAGGTTCCAATTTCCACACAAGGAAGTATAATCGTGTAGAATTGTTGTATGGCTTACTAATTCTTATACAATACCATTGCATATGAAATTAAATGAAATGTTCACATAAAAGCAAATATAAAGACATGCTTCAATTCATTCAATGACAATGTAGACTTAATTTTTAAATAAGCAAGAACTTGCTTGAGACATCTATGAATTAAAGTAGTGTTTTAAAAAGCACACAGATGTAACGACCATGCTAGTAGTTTTAAAAAGTATACCAATGTAACGCCCATGCTAGTAGGTCCCTCTAATCGAAGACAAGGTGGAACAACCACTAAGTCTTCATTATAGATATTAGATTAAGCAAATAGCAAAATAAATTGTTCTAATAACTAGTACAAGGGGAAAAGGAGATTTTGGAGAAGAGGGGACGGGGGGAAAGGCATTTGAAAAAGGAGGAGATGAGATAAGTTAAAAAAAGGGTGAAGGAGGAGGATTGGAGTCCCTTGTCATACATTAGAATACTCTCATACATTTAAGAAATCCACCTAAACCCTAAACGTTTGACCATAAACCCCTTATTAACATAATAAAGACCATTTCACTCATTATTTAATAGGGCAAAACTTCAAAAATATATTAATTAGCAAAAGAGAAGGAGGGTAGGGCTAGAAAGGCATGGAAAGGGGTAAATAGAAGAGTCAGGTGGGGACATTAACAAGGAAGTCCCTTCCCCTCTATGTATGACAAAAGGGGCCCTTGGGTAAGCATTATTTATAAGGATAAGTGATATATCCCTTTAACACTTCTCTATGTACCCTACATTAGAGTGGATACAAGGGCTATCAAGCTCAAATCCCCCAATCAAGCTTAGCTTAGCTAATGTAAAATATATACCACAATCAAAAGTGCCTTAACTTAGTTTTTTTAATTTTGTGATAAAGCCTCTAATATCTAACGTTTCTCTCGTAGGTCAAGCTTCTCATGTGGATGATAATTAGTAGTACGATCTTTTCGTGTCTTCTACTTCGCTTCCATTGACTTTGTGCCCTAGAAACTCATTTATGGTTGAGCCAAACCACTATTTGAGAGTTCATCGTACCTTAAAGTTTGCATAAATCCCTCCAACGTTTGATGTTTTTCCCAACGATCTTGCTTATTTTCATTAATGAGCCATAGATTTTGTAAAAGTAGAATAAGAAAATGCATGAGATCATAATCTTATATATTAAGCTTAGAGGCAAAATAACGATGTATCTTTCCATTCCCATGTCCAGACCCCATCATGGTATATATCATTGGAAAGCCCTCAAAGAGTAGGTTCTAGAAATGCCACGTCCGACAAGTTTTGAGCTAATCTGCAAAATATTATTAGATTAAATGCATGAGATCATAATCTTATATATTAAGCTTAGAGGCAAAAGAACGATGTATCTTTCCATTCCCATGTCCAGACCCCATCATGGTATATATCATTGGAAAGCCCTCAAAGAGTAGGTTCTAGAAATGCCACGTCCGACAAGTTTTGAGCTAATCTGCAAAATATTATTAGATTAAGCAAATAGCAAAATAAATTGTTCTAATAATTAGTACAAGGGGAAAAGGAGATTTGGAGAAGAGGGGAGGGGGGGAAAGGCATTTGAAAAAGGAGGAGATGAGATAAGTTTAAAAAAGGGTGAAGGAGGAGGATTGGAGTCCCTTGTCATACATTAGAATACTCTCATACATTTAAGAAATCCACCTAAACCGTAAACGTTTGACCATAAACCTGTTATTAACATAATAAAGACCATTTCACTCATTATTTAATAGGGCAAAACTTCAAAAATATATTAATTAGCAAAAGAGAAGTAGGGTAGGGCTAGAAAGGCATGGAAAGGCGTAAATAGAAGAGTCAAGTGGGGACATTAACAAGGAAGTCCCTTCCCCTCTATGTATGACAAAAGGGGCCCTTGGGTAAGCATTATTTATAAGGATAAGTGATATATCCCTTTAACTCCAAATTGAAACTTCTCTATGTACCCTACATTGGAGTTGATATAAGGGCTATCAAGCTCAAATCCCCCAATCAAGCTTAGCTTAGCTAATGTAAAATATATACCACAATCAAAAGTGCCTTACCTTAGTTTTTTTAATTTTGTGATAAAGCCTAGAATATCTAACGTTTCTCTTGTAGGTCAAGCTTCTCATGTGGATGATAATTCGTAGTACGATCTTTTTGTGTCTTCTACTCTGCTTCCATTGACTTTGTGCCCTAGAAACTCATTTATGGTTGAGCTAAACCACTATTTGAGAGTTCATCGTACCTTAAAGTTTGCATAAATCCCTCCAACGTTTGACGTGCTTCCCCACGATCTTTCTTATTTTCATTAATGAGCCATAGATTTTGTAAAAGTAGAATAAGAGAATGCATGAGATCATAATCTTATATATTAAACTTAGAGGTAGAATAGGACAAAGTCCTTAGAACAACGTTCAAGACAAAGTGCTCATGCATTTATAAATGTATTTGTAAAAGCTTTACACCTCATGGTTATGCCATTAGTCTATACACTAGTATTCTATAAAAAGGGAACAAAACTATCATCAAATAATCTCTCAATTGTTTTACTCTATTCATCCTTTGTCCCATGCAAAGAAAAGAAGCCTTGCAAATAATTTTAACTTTTTGTATTGTGGAGGCAATATTGCTTGATTCTTGCAATTTTTTTAAAACATACAATGGTATACCCTATTACAAATCCTGTATATTATTATGATTGGGTTATGTTCTTTTGTGACTAAAAATGCTTTACTATTTGTGCTATAGAACTAGCCTCTTATGTGTACTTGCTGGTATTTTTTATTAGTTTTAGTATTTAATGACTCGTCTTTCACTTTATTTCAATGGTTAGTTAGATGTTTCCTTGTTAGCTAATTAAGTTTGCTTCTTGTTATTTAATGGTTTTTTCATGCTTTGGATCAGTGTTTAATTCTCCATCATCATCAGGGATTTGGTTAATACTTTCATGTTTGCATTAATGTGTTATTCACAAACTGCATCATGTTCATTCCAAAAATGTGTGAAAATAGCGTGATCATCTGGTAAACTAAAAACTTCCACTGGTGAACTTGATAAAAGGGGAAAAAATCCATTGTTCAAGATCTATAGGGTAAATTTTTGTATATATCAAATACCATGAGTTGAAAGGAACAAACAACACAAAAGGCCAAGATACAAAAAAGAAAGGTGTGACAAGCTACCAAGGGGACACATTAGGGAAATTTGGAGCTCATTTTGGAGCCCTCTAAGGACTTTAAGAAAGGAGTCTTTGATGTATCTTTCCATTCCCATGTCCAGACCCCCTCATGGTATATATCATTGGAAAGCCCTCAAAGAGTAGGTTCTAGAAATGCCAAGTCTGGCAAGTTTTGAGCTAATCCGCAAAATATTATCCATGCCCCCCATTTTTGAGAGAATATTCTCAAGGGAAGTCCTTAGAGGGCCCCAAAATGAGCTCCAAATTTCCCTAATGAGCAACAAGAAAGAACGTTTGATACATAGAATTCTATAATGCTTTTTTGGATGTACACAAGGTCCAAGCTTCAATGATACAATTTTTACAGCACGAAACCATGGAGTAAGTGACATATCTCTTGTTTATTTGAGTTGGACTTTTTTAAAGGTAGATTTCTTAACGATATGAATTTTATAAATTTACTTGACATTTTTTAGATTGTAAAGAAATTGAAGCTTATGTTTATTATGGAGTTGGATGTGTTCTAGGCTCTGTGTTCCAGCCTTGTCGTTCCAGGTTGTGAAAGGCTATGAGCTAGAGAGGGTGAGCATTACACTTATGAACAAAGTCCTTCAATATGCAAAAAATGTGGAAATTCAAGAAGAAGTTAGTGTTCAATTGAAAAATAATTTGGCGGCTTCTTGCAATTGAACAACCTAAAGGGACACAGCCCTACTTGAAGGGGGTCTTTGATAGATCTCTGGTCACAGATGCCCAAACCTACATACAGGTATTGCATGTGGAAGGATATGAATATTTTAACATTGAAACACACATGTCAAAATACCTAAAACATTGAATTGCATGTTTAGAATGGAGACGATTTATTGCATGGACTCACAACAAGTGTGAGCGAGAAAGGACAAACATACAAGACAAATAGAGGGAAAGGGTAAGGGACGAAAATGGGAAAAAGAAAAAATAATGGAAACATAAAGAGGAGATGAACTTGATGAGAAATGGGATGCAATTCTAAACATCACATTACAAAGACTACATTTTTGGTGTCGCATGCCAAGGTGCGTCTCAAGGATGAGTTGCTTTATTTGCACATTGTGTATGCATGAAAGTTGAAGAGAGAACTTCATTGAATATATTGCAAGGGTTGAACATCTTCCATTGAGAATGGGACTACCTGGAGGAAATTTGAAGCTATGTAAAGACACACAATGCTGTCTCTCTTAAAAAAACAGGAAACCTTCCTCGTGAAGTGTCCATCAAACGGGCAAAATTAATTTTATCTTATTATGGTAAAAATCGATTAAGTATGAATTGTGATTTTTGAGAAGAATTATGTGAGTGCACCACAAATTTGAAAGCTAACCTTGATGTGAGAAATCTGAGAGCATGTGTTTAAAAAGCATTAGATAACCCTTCCATAAATGATGAGGATGTGCATTTATATTATGTCACTATGGAATCATTTATTAAATTTACCCATGGATGGGGTGAATCACACATTACGCATTGCATGGATTTTAATCTCCACAGGTTTTCTACTATTGCAATTTGTTTTTTTTTCTGGGTGTTAACCTCATCTACCCTCAGGGGGGGTCACTATGTATAAACCCTACTATATCACATGCATTCAAGGCATGTTTATAAAATCCCTTATTTGTAAATTTTTAAAAAATAAAATGTACCCTTTTTCTATACAAATCTGTAATTTTTTTACAAAACAACTTTAAATACTCCCTTATGTAAATTAATTTTTATAGAATTTAGGAATTAAATTTTACCTTCTGTTGAGCTCATGTCATAAGGTTACATATGATAAGTGACCCCCCCAAGCATCTACCTTTCTTATATATGCAGCACATTATTTATGCTCAATATCCATGGACAATATGGCTCATTGAATGTTTGGAGTTGCCCAAGAATGGAGAAATTGCATTATGGAGCATGAGCTACATACTTCAAAATTGTGCAACATGGAGGTAGAGCTATTCAAAGGAACACTCTTTGTGAAATGTAAGAGCGGTTCTATTGTTGCATAATTAGGTCCTCTAAGGCAAGGGATACATATTTGCAAATAGAGATAGGTTAAGCAATGCCTCAAAATCAAATCAATAAAAGGAGGCTTTCATGGAAATCTTTGAAAGCTACCTAGAAGCATAAAGTGTGGTCAGCAAATAGAAAGCTATTTAAGGAATCATTGGAGGTAGAAAAAAAATTGTGAATTAATTGTTTTCAATGTGGGTTTGAGGTTTTGCTAATTCAAAGATCATTGCCATATTTTATCTTGTTTGGAGTATTTTTGTTAGGCCACCTTTGATAAGTTGACTATTATTTTCAACAAAAAATAGCATGCTAGTAATTAGTATACGTTACTTATCAACCTAGATTCACTCACTCTCAAAATTTTAATTAATTTGCCTATCTCACGCCTAGGTTTGAAGGCATTAGGCCTTAATATTTAATGAAAGGCAAGCTGCTCAGTGTTAAAGCGCATGGATTGAGCTCTCCTATGGTTCCTAATCTACTCTAATGACAACACTAATTTAAGGTGGATGAATCCTAAGAGGGATCATGATCTATAACTGAAGTCAATTAGGTTCCAAGATAGATTAGCTTGGACTCATAAAGAGAATCTTGAGATAGTACAAAGTACTTGATTGATATTACTTCAAATTTCAAACCTCCCTTTTATAGGAGTGGGTACTTACATCCATATGCATGCTCACATGTGGGATATCTCCTCCATGCCATGCACATGGCAGCTTGCCCTTTACTCATACCTTTGCTCTACATGTGCTCATGGCACCACAACTCTCAACACCTCCCCTTGGTGCCATGATCCTTTGGCTACTTCAAGGTGGTCAGATGTGAGTTACAAGATCAAATCCTCCCCTGAGTGCTTACATGGCTACTCTCAGGTGGTCAGGTTTGATTACAAGAATATAGGATAAAGGTGGAAAGGCTTTTGCTTCTCAATACATGTTGTTCTTGTCATTCTTCTCATGGCTTGATGATGACTCCATGTAGTTGACCTGCTAGTTGATGGAGTGCAGTGGAGTGACCATTGAAGATTGCTGCTATTGTTGACGTCTGTGGCACTCAGCATAGGAGGTTGTGGCTGGTGCTACTACTGGTCGTGATGGAGGCTGTAGCCTTTGGCTATAGCAGAGGTGGCTAGTCATCTGCAATTCGTGCTAGCTGTGGGGCTTGGTGTGAGTCGACCAAGCAGCTTGGAGAGCGAGTTGTGTAGATGGATGAACTCTTTCAATAAGAGGTTGTTCTCCCACTCTAATAAGTGACAAAAATCTCTCCCAATGAACTCTCTTTTTCAAGAAAGAATTTCTCACAATCTCTCTCTCTCTCTTTCTCTTAAAGAAGAAGAAGAATAGAAGAAAAATCTCTCTTTCTCTCTCTCGAAGTAATGAATCGCATCCCTCTCAGAATATCTCTCTCACAAAGTAAATGAAATAACTCTCAATCAAAAAATCTACATCTAATCTAGGAGAGCTAGGACCTAAGCTCTAATACCATGTTAAAGCACATGGACCAAGCTCTCCTATGGACCCTAATCTACTCTAATGACAACCTGCCCCCCTTCCCCCTCTTTGCCCTCTTGCTCTAGTGGGGACTAGTCTTTATAGGTGTCCAAAGCGGTGTAAAAACTTCTTGAGACTCACGGGCAGTGGAGAAACTTCTCGCAAAGTTCAATTTTTGCCCTTGAAATTGCGACATCCTCCCACCACAACAACTAATTAGTATGTTTTTATTTTGGGAATGCTAGCTGCCCCTATTAACATCATTCTCTTTTAGGATCATCAAAAAACAATGAGATCATGAATCATGGAAAAGTCTCTACCAATGAGATGTGCAAAACTGCGACGGGAAACGCTCGCAGAACCTGCAAATCCTTGAAAAACAGAGCAACACTCTTCGAAAATACGTACAAACTCTCAAAACTCACAAACAGAAGAGACAGAACAAGCATGCTCGGTACAATCTCCCCCCATAGGTGTGGTGCTCTCCTTCCACCTCCTATGTATTTATGTATATTTCCCAAAAAGCTTTCGAGTTTGTGTTCCACTTGGATGGGTACATTCACTTGAGCAAGCATTCCTCTATAGGTTATTGTGGTCTATGGAGGAGATGAGGCAAGCTATCCATATTGATTGATGATGTTTTATTACAGATTCCATTTCAGCCGATCAGGATTGTTAGATTGGTGGGAGCATGGCTCAGACACAGAAGAGTGGTACTTAGACCCTGAGTCACATTTTGTTACCTTGGGACTGTGGAGATTGTGGCTATAATGGGGGGGGTTTCCATAAAGTACTTGAAGTGGGGTTTTGAGGAATGGGAATGGATTGATAAAGAGCATCGAGAGAAGAGCCTCCCCTTCTTTCGTTACACTGTTAGTAATTCTAGGAGATTCCAACTGAGGTATAGAGGTTAGAGGCCCTTCAAAGCACTCCATTAGGAGTGTTATGAGATTTCAATAACATACATATGAATTTTTGGAGGGGGGGCTTTGAAAATCCCATAGGAATAGGAAAATCACTCTATTATTGCCTCTTTGTTGTGGAGTTGGTTTAACATTGCCTTTGGGATTGCATACAAGCCAAGATAATTTGGAAGGGGCAATCTAAGATTCTTAGTACCTTAATTTTTCACCCCTTCTTCATGACTTGGGGCTCAGTTGCCTAGCTCTCTCTTTTGGGGCCAAGGTCTCTATGAGAGACAAGACTCATCTTAGGCTTTATTGATTTATCACCATTTTGTTCTCTTGATGATGTTTTGGCTTCACCTTTCAGAGTTGTATGTGCATCTGTCGGGACTCTTCTTGAAAGATACTGAAGAGTATTACAATGTGGCATATTTAGAGAGCAAGATGCATAGAGGCTTTAAATGGATCCCCAAGTCCATCTTTCTTACACCTTGGCTAGTATGTGGACAAATACTATACATAGACTAATGGCCATTTGGGTAATGATAGGGTCTTCACGTGCTTCCTCTGCTAGGAGAACTATATTTTTTAGAGAATGGGGGGCTCCCCTTTCTTCTTTAAGACTACTATAGGGTTGAGATGGCATTTTCATTAGTTGTTTTCTACCTCGGTTTTTTTGCCATGATGTATTACTGCCTTGAATTTTTGCTCTCATAGGTTTTGTTCATATTTAATAGAATCCTTTTTATGAAAAAAAAAGAACTAATTTGTCATATTTGGCACAATTGGATGGTCCAAATACATCAAACATGGTTTGAAAATGGTGATCTAAGGGATCACATGGCTCACAAATGGCACCTAAATGATGGCCATCGGACTATTCTTTGTCAAGGGCTCATGAGTAATGCTTGATTTGAGCCATTGGACCATAATGTGTATCTAAGTTTGCACCAATGGCAAGTTGGTGGCTGTAGCAAACTACAATGAAGGCGCCATGACATGTGATGCAATGTGATGAAGTATGGATGATAAGATTCTTGGCCATCCAATCTTGAGAGAATCAACAACACATGCATGCGCCACTTCTCCATTGTAGGATGGAGTTTTTGGATCCAACAACATGCAAATCACGTGTCTCCCTAGCCCTTACATCAAATGTAGATCTAATGGCTTTGCATGCCACCGCCTATAGCTAGTCGTCATCGGTGGGGCCTTTGCATTAAATCAGCCGTGCCACGTGTGTCCTTGATGAGGCTCACTTACAATGGTTGTTGGATCATATATGATCCAATGGATCATTATATGGCCCACTCTCACGACAAGGTTTTAATACCGCTCTTACTTAATTTACTTAGCATGGGGACCATGTTTTTCCACTAATGAGGAGGAAGGAAAAATCCTTCATGTTTTCAATGTATGAGCCTCCTCATCTCGGCATATATCCTAATTCAAGTTTAATTGCATTGTTGAGGGCCTAATGCAAGAGGGACCTTTTGACTCCAAAACTCCCCTATTGAGCTTATCTTCTCAACAATAACATTGACATTTACTTCATAGTGATCCGGGCAAACCTCAAAAAGTTATGGTTGTTTCTTTGTTTGAGAAAATACCTATCCTCACGAATAGCAGGCTAGCAAAACTTTGGGATTAGATGAGGAAGAATGGTTCATTCTAAGTAAGCTCATCTTCTTGGAGGCTCCACGCTAAGACCTAACCCCCTAGGGTTTGCCATGGAGTTCAACCCCATCCAGGAGTACCTAGGAGAGGGGAGACGTAGAAGTAATCCTCCTTAGGACATTCACTTTGTTAATATGTAAGATAGAAGGTTCATCAATGGAAGGGGATTATCAAATGTGGGGGACTTACAGGCCATTTACAGATAAGAGGGAGTTGAAAAAATAGTTATCTAATCTGTAGATGTAAGGAGGGGACCTTTAAATTCAAAATTACATGTATACGTATGAAAGAGGGGTAAACAATTATGCAAAAATTTTAAATATGTGCTTGCTCACATGTGTTTTATGGGCTTTTACATAGTGATGCCCTCGACAATCCTCAACTTCTTGTGATTCTCCTTCATAAAGGATGTCTCATTTCCATGCATTTGTGAATGGCCATTAATGTATGCTCTACATTCTTAAAAAGATCTCACAAAATGGGTATTTATTTATCATGAATAAATTATCTCTAATATTTGTTGTATTTAAGTGTAATAAAAATAAGTCTTTTTTAATGTTCTATCATACAAAAGAATTATAGAGAAAAATGTTAAAGATGATTTACTTATAGTATACCATAGTGAAGCAATGTCAAGGGATGGTAAGTTGCAAACAAATGTAAAATCTCTCCACTCATAGAAAAGAAATTTTTTTGTCATTGGACACTTTAAATGGAAGACCACGTTCTCACATTAGAGCCACATGACACTATGCATGGTATTTGAGTTTGCTTTAAGGCTTTAGAATAGCTAAATCGATATTCTAGTCCCATGGACCTATTTATATCCCATCATTTAAGATGATCTGTCTCATTGAGGTTAAAATTTGTGGTAAAAGTATAGGTAGTGTAGTGCACTCTTACTCTTTGATGGCATTGTTCTCACATGAGCCTTGTATGCCTTTATATGCATGCATACATGAGCACCAAAAAGTGTGTATGCCAAGTTTGTGTATAATCATGCTTATATGCACATTTTCACATGTGTGCGAGCACTCAGCACCATGCATGCAAGATGCACATCCGTGCTCACAATGATATACGTGTGCACATGTCTCTCTCTCTCTCTCTCACACACACACACACACATGCGTGCGCACACACACAATCTAACTCTTTGCCTCTCACTTTGCATTCTTACTCACTTCCTCTCTCACACAAACTAGATCTCTCTCATACACTCTCTCTCTCTCTCTCTCTCTCTCTTTCTCTCTCTCTCTCTCACACACACACACACATGCCGTGTGCGCTCGTCGTTGCATGCAAAGTCGCACCGTAAAGTGAAGGTCCTACGTTGAAACAAAGCTGGCGGTAGACCATTCCATATATTGCTTTCCTCACCTCCTCTCAATGTCTCTTTGGCGCCGTCGCGCTCAGTCTTCGGCGGTGATGACCCAACTTTCGCAATCCCGTACGTCCGTTGACTGGATGCGTGTTTTTGCGTGGGGCCTCGACTGAGCTGATCTTGCATCAGCGCTTGACCAAAATGAGACAAAAGCAAACGTGCACTTGCAGGAGATTTGCAAAGCCAAGAGAGCTCGCAGCCCCTGATTTTGGTAGTGAAGATAAGGTAGGGGGCAAGCACTCGTCATCTAGGCTTTGCAGAGGATTGCAAGAGATGAGGCAGACATGAGTGTCCTCCATCACAATTAGCACCGCCCCTCTCCCCCCCCCCCCCCTTTTCTCACAGATCGAAGTGTGGCCAGGAGCCAAAGAGTGGAATTGTTTCCCCGTCAGGCGTTGCTCATGATCCACGCAGCTACTGCAGAGGAAGGCAAGGAGCTCAATGGTCGATGCACAATTGCTCTGGCCGATGTTTATTTTAAAAAGGCTTCACAACAAAAAGAATCCATTGACCATCTTTATGCTGGAAGCTCACAGTTCGGGGCAGCCTATGGTGGGTTTTAGACTGTTTTGGAATAGGAACCTCTTGACCTTTTTTGGGGGGATGAACACCTCATCAATTAAGTTGGTGGGGTACCTCCTCGCCCCATGGTCCAAAGCAACATGCTAAACAAGTTGAACCACCTTCAAGTGGCCTGCCGTGAAGGGATTCCCAATAGGAAAGAGGAAAAGAAGGAGAAAAAGTTAGAACGACATTAAGTGGCCAAGAAAAAGAGGGACCAAAATAGAATTAAGAGAGAAAAGGGGAAGGAAAAGTGGAGCCTCAACTAATCACAACAAGTTATAAATATTTTAAAAATTAGTGAATTTTAGCTTCTTAAGGCCAAAAACATCAATATAGGCTACATTACGGTGGCAGGTCAAAAAAGAAACATTTCCATTATCTAAAAGGCAACATGCTACCAATTTCTCTCTCAAAGCACGTAGTGTATCTATAACCAATTATATGAACACATAAGCACATAGAGCAACAATCTCTCTCCCAAGGATATTGTGTATGTGTGAGGGCTCCAACATATGGATGTATAGTATGGAGTTAGATAAGGCTAGATAATATAAAGATTGGTAAGAGAGTATTCTTACAAACAAGCTAAATAAAGTTTGGCTAGGCTGGGTATTTCCACATGGAAAACTTGTAATTAGTGGTATTAGCCAAGAGCCAAATTTTTACGTGGTATAAGCCCAACTTAGACTTTTTCTTTAGATCAAGAGTGAGGGACAACCTTCATCCTCAACAACAATAGGATAAAAAAAGGAAGACACATGAGTTTGAGATTATGTTAAGTATGGAGGCATGAAACTGGTTGTGAGCTTGCTAGTAGCCCTTAATACATCTAGTAGCTTGATTCTTGTGATGTCAGCATGCAACTTAAGAACATTGCTAGCTTTATCATTGTTAGGGCTCCTTATCTAATGGCTAACATTTCATGACATCTCATGTTGGCTAGTGGCCAACCATCTCATCCACCCTCAAGCATCAAAGAGCATTGAATACTCTTTTTTGAAAAAAAAGAAAAGCATTGAATACATGGGGACAGAGTGAGTAGAGAGGTGTTGGCCTTGGTGTGTCGCAATAAGCTTCTTATACTCCATTCAAAATATTAGGATAATATATATTAGTTATTAAAAATTGTGTTGTATTCCATTCTATTTCCATTCTTGCTTGAGTGAGAAATCACCCATAATCATATGGTTCACCCCACAGTACAAAAACCACCATCTATCCCATCTATCCAAATTTTCTTGTTGGCATCAATTCCAACACCCTGTTGGAGTATGACGCCTAGCAAAGAAATCTTAGGATTGTAAAAATGAGCCTCAAGTGAGCATCCTTTGCTAAACTATGCAAACACCTAGACCATGTTGGGCAAAGAATTCAAGTCAAACTTGGGGTGACAGAAAAATAGTATCAATAAGGGGATAAAGGCACATAGGAAAAAGGAGGGAAAAAGATGATGGCAAGTATGAAAGAGGAAAGGTATGGCATATAGGAAAGGGAAAGAGAAGAGAGGAAAGAGTAGTGGATAGAGGCAAGGGGGAAGTAGAGCACTCTCCCTCCAAAGTTCATTCCCATCTTTTGGGCAACAAATCCATCTTGATGTCCTTGAGCCAAGCAGAGTCCACCCATAATCATCAATGCATGCACCATTATCAAGGCCATTTCTGGAGATTGTGGCAAAATAACCACCAAGCGGTCCTACCCACTATTTCCTCATTACTCCCATGCTATCATTGATATGTACCATTTACTCTAACTAAACTAAACTCAAATAGTTTTGTAGATTAAGTTAAAATGAGTCCCCACATATAGGTGATTACCCATATCTGCATACTCTTCCAACAAGTCCACATATTACTTCCTCCATCATGGGATTCCTTCCACATTTTCTTCCATTTTCTTTCCTTATAGCCATAGCCATAGTATCATGCTTATTACATCCATATCATAACCATTATCAATTAAAGCACTCTTACAAGAGGGGAAATGCTTTCTGACAAGAGGGGAAATGCTTTAAAGAAACTCTCTTAATGGACAAGAGTACACCGCATGTATCCGGTCCTACCCACTAACCCGCATTACTCCCACACTATCACTGTTAGCTAATATTTTCTCTAACCAAACTAAACTCAAATAGTTTCATAGAATAAGTTAAAATGAGTCCACACATATAGGTAATTAACCCATATCTGCATACTCTTCCCAACAAGTCTACATATTACTTCCTCCATCATGGGATTCCTTCCACATTTTCTTCCATTTTCTTTTCTTATAGCCATAGCAATAGTATCATGCTTATTACCTCCATATCATAACTATCCTCAATTAATGTACTCCTACAAGAGGGGAAATGCTTTAACAAAACTCTCTTAATGGACAAGAGTACACCATATGTACCCACGTTTGAAAATTTATAGATAAAAAACAAAAGATCATGAAAAGTATGTATGTGTGCGTGTCTCCTCTACATTCAAGGCTCCCCTTGCATCACTATGTCATAATATTATCAAGGGTCATAGTGTGTCTCCTAGAAAATAGCCACAATTAATTTAAGACCAAATGAGTCATATATATGGTCCTCATGCCAACCTCAAATCTATACTCTCATGATGCCATAGGCTAATAAATGCAAAATTTGTAGAGGTTTCCGAGGGGAGAATGTACAAGTCTCTTGCAAAGGATCTTTTCAATTGCTAAAGGGACTTCTAAAAGAAAATTATTAAACGGTCCCCTGTCTCAAATTTCATACAATAAAATCCAATGTTATATTGTTTGCACAATCTCTCTCTACATACCACTTACACTTTCGTTACAATAGTCTCTAAACTTTATTCAAATCTCGTATTGCAATAGAATACAAGTGATCAATAAACTTGCAGCTAGCTTGTTGTAATGTGGGTCCGTGAAAAAGCATAGTATGCAGTTATAAAGGAGACCCTTGTATAGTACCAACAATTGATTAAAGTATAGGTGACCCCTTTGCTCATTATCATCCTGCACAGTCCATATCTGATCCATTAGCAGGAAGGGCTAAACTTAATAATCATATACATATTCTTGTCACTTCATTAATGCCTATGTTATTACAATCTATTTAAAAAATGAACATAATAGACAATCACGATTAAGGAAGGAGAGAGGTCCTAGAGGGCAAAGTACATGTTATGGTCTCAACCCACTTCTTCTTTACTAAGGAAGTGGAGAGGGGTCCTAAAGGGTAAAGTACACAACAGGCTCTTGTTAGTCAAAGGATCTCGTCATAAGATAGAGAGAGCCCAAAGAGAACCAAACGATTATTTGTGTCTATCTTCAAGATGAGCTCCTATGGTAGCCAAGCAAAGCATTTGAAGCCACTTGTAATCTAAGATGGAGATGGACTGTGACTAAGAGCTTAGTGGGGTGGTTTTAGGGGGGGAAACATTGACCTCCCTAATCCTATGAAGCCATTCTATGTTACCCCGCTTACGTTCAATAGTAGGATATGTTATCATGAGTCATAGACATAGCCAAATGGTATCTGCACATTAAATGAAGGCGAGGGAAATACAAGGGCTTTATGACTAAACGTGATCCAGGGAGCAAGGAGAACATCTGTACAATGTAATCCAACTTTGACAAATAGACTTAGCTCTACTCCTCCTAAAGAAAAAGGTCTGCCTAATATAAAGAACTAGACTACCATAGTCCTTTGCATGATGCAGAAATGGAGAACAGGTTCCCCCATTATTGTGTTGGAGGTCAATATATCAGCATTATCAAAGCATACTAATTTTTCTATTTTGTCTTATCAAGCCAGTGTCCATATGCATACTGTTGCAGCTAAGAAATCCTTGTATTGACTTAGCTAATCTACCAGCGGGACATAGGCATTACATTCAAACTAAGAGATTGTAAAGTACAAAGAAGAAAGATGTATGAGGTGATCAAAGGTGGTACATGTCTTGTGCATGGAACTCCCTTTCTATCACAGACATCAGCCAACTATTATGTTTCTACTAAGTATGTTCATGAATTAAACAATGCCCTTGTTTTTTATATCATCATGCCTTCTCGGCATTTTGCTTCCTGAGGTCCGCTGGAAGGGGCCTAGACTCTCCTATCTTTGTGTAGCATTGTGTACATTCTTAGAATGAGATATCCTTGCAAACTTAAAACAATCCATCTAGGGAGTCGACCCAATATTGCATAGGTGTCTCATATTATTAAGACAGCCATATATATCCATGAAAGTATGGTAAGAAGATGGATGCAAAATGAGAAAAAGGGTAAGCAAGACAGAGGTCCTCCCTTGTATTATAGCCCTCTATGTGAGAGTCACTTCTTCTTGAGCTGATGTAAGGCTCATTTGCATACATGACCTAAGTAAGGCTATCTATGGAGAAACCAAGGCCCTACGTGCTAGCTTAGAACGTCAAGCATACACCACACGTCAGAGGCTATCATCATCTAGGGTGATTAGGGTCGCTTCGTGTTTGTCATGGCTTCCTTATACCAAGGTGAGCACTCTGTCCATGACTGCAAATTAAGTTATGAAAACCATGGTGTTCAAACGTGTCTAAAAACACACACTGCTCCCTTAGTGGTCCGTTTCTTGGCTCGTTGATCCTTCCTTGCATATTCATGCATCAAGGCAACCAACTGCAAGAGTGGATGGGTTTTTTGCTTCCCCATGCCTTTGCATGCACTGAACTCACCATTCAGACTCTGGGGTTTCATCCCAACTGTTTACCAAGGGAAAACTGGGTCTACATCACTCCTTTCTTTTTCGATATAACGTATCCAAGCTTTTAGTCATGAACAACAATAGTGATGACGAGCTTGCATGCTAGTTCAAGCAAGAAGATGGAAGCTGCAAAAATGAAACACATCTAACACTTCGAGTGCCATGTAATCTACTTTCTGGGTAGGGCTAATCTACTTTCTGTGTAGGGCTCACTCACCATTTAGACTCTGGATTTTCATCCCAATTGTTTGCCAAGGGAAAACTGGGTCTACATCACTCCTTTCTTCTCTGATATAACATATCCAAGCTTTTAGTCAAGAAAAACGATCGTGATGATGAACTTGCATGCTAGTTCAAGCAAGAAGATGGAATCTGCAAAAAGGAAACACATCTGACACTTTGAGTGCCATGTAACCTACTTTCTGGGTAGGGCTCATGTTTGCTTTTTGCCTCTACCCATCGTTTTTTATCACTATCGGTAGGAAACATTATACTAAAGCTTCGTGCATCCCTGTGCTTCTCTAGCACTCCACAGCATCAAGCTAGCTCGAGGCTCTGCAAGTAAGACCACAGCTATGGCAACCAACTATAGATAGAGTCAAACCAAACAAGTGTAGAACATAGGAAAGAAAGGTATACTAGGCGACCCTCATGGACTCCCAACCGACTCACCCTCACAATGGGGAGCTTCACTTGAAGCCATGTCCCAATGACTTGAAGGATCTACAAGCAATAATGACTAAATAGAGGTGGTGTATTCCCTGAGTGGATGTGTATAACACTACAGGGAGAATGGAGAGAATCACGACCTACATGTTCTCCATAAATCCAAGTATGCTCGTTGGTGGGTTGGCGTGAATATCTAGCGTCCTTTCACTGTTCGGTGGCTCTTCCCCTTATGTGCCACTCACGACTGTCAAGTCCTTCAATTCCTCTTTAGAGGCTTTTAGTTCACAGCTTGGCTTTTGCTCTACAACAATCGAGGCTCGCTCTACAAAATATAGTGACGATGAATGTGCGTGCTAGTCCAAGCAAGAAGATGGGAGCTGCAAAAATGAAACACATCTAACACTTTGAGTGCCCTATAATCTGCTTTCTGGGTAGGGCTCGTGCTTGCTTTTTGCCTCTACCCATCATTTTTTCTCACTATCTGTAAGAAACGTTAGAAGCTTCGTGCATCCTTGTGCTTCTCTAGCACTCTGCAGCATCAAGCTAGCTCAAGGCTCTACAAGTAAGACCAAAGCCATGGCAACCAACTACAGGTAGAGTCAAACCAAATGAGTGTAGAACACAATGAAGAAAGGTATACTAGGCGACCCTCATGGACTCCAACCGACTCGCCCTCACTACGGGGAGCTTCACGAGAAGCTGGTTGAAATAGAGGTGGCATATTCCCTGAGTGGATGTGTATAATGCTGAGGATAATGGAGGGAATCGTGACCTGCATGTTCTCCACAAATCCAAGTATGCTCGCTGGTGGGTTGGCGTGAATATCCAGGGTCCTTTTGCTTTCTAGTGGCTCTTCCCCTTGTACACCGCTCACGACTATCAAGTCCTTTAATTCCACTTGAGAGGCTTGTGGTTCATAGCTTGTCTTGTCTCAAGTTCGCTCTGCAATCGAGGCGTGGCTCTTCCCATTCTTTGGTGGAGCTAAGTATCACGGTGGGTGGGAGAACCTAGGGTAGGAAGGATCTTGTTTCTTGTATCTCATGTTCCAAAGCTCCTTGGTAAAGTGTGCCTTCAATGGGGGGATTTTCTCCCATATTTCAAGGTAAGGGGCAAGGCATTGGATGCCCTTGTAGCCGAATTATTCATTCTGGCAGGAAATTACTCATTAATGCCCCTCTCTTTTTGTCCCATGGTCCACGAATGCCCTTTGAGGGGCTCAATGTATGAGTCCACCACGTGCCTCCTATTCCTCTTAATCTCTATATTATGTCCATTAATCACCTACTATGCCATTTGCCAAGGTATTGGCCTATATGTTTATCCTTGCCTTTTTTGCCATTACATATGTTTCCATATGAGTGCATATTTTTTTACATATAATATTAACATCAAGTATGTCTCAAGCCTGGGGTCCGATAAGGTTTCCATGGACATAACGTGTCCCTACATCCCCATGATCTTTTATATATAATGCTAGTCCTCTAGCAATTTCTTTTGGGGCTCCTTGTCTCTGGGGAGATTAATGGTGCATGGCTCGAGCATGCGTACAAGAACAAGATATCAGTTAGAAACCATTTGAGAACTGAACCATCAGCCGTTGTGACTAGCCCCCTTGCAATCACTACTGCTAACCTGCATGGTTATGCAATAACACATAGAACTCACGGTGGACTATGCGAATCCACAATAGATACCTATCCTCTATGACAAACATCAGTATGTGCTTGTGCAATAATCATTTTGGACAAAGCCTCGATAGAGAACCAGGTGCAACTTAGGAATATCACAACCAAATCACTAAGGATGCATGAAAACAAGCATCTCTTTCCAAATCTATCTTTACTGAATAAGTAAGAATTGGGTTGTTGCCTACTTGTGCAATAGCACATGGCACTCCGAGTGCTCTTCAAACTGTGAGGCTACCCAAAAGCCACCTCTGCAAACTCTTATTCTTCATTCGACGGACTGCAGGTGTGCACCAAAACAATACACTGTGAGTGCCCTCCTGTAATCTGCTTTCTAGGTAGGGCTCATGTCTGAACTTTGCCTCTACTCATCATTTTTTCTCACTAACAGTAAGAAATGTTAGACTGAAGCTTTGTGCATCCATGTGCTTCTCCAGCACTGCGTAGCATCAAGCTAGCTCACAAGGCTCTACAAGTAAGACCACAACTATGGCAACCAACAACACATAGAGTCAACCAAATGAATGTAGATCACAGGGAAGAAAGGTATACTAGGCGACCCTCATGGACTCCCAACCAACTCGCCCGCACTATGGGTAGCTTCACTTGAAGCCATGCCAACCACTTGAAGGATCTACGACCAAGAATGACTAAATAGAGGTGGTGTATTCCCTGGGTAGATGTGTATAATGCTGGAGTGAGAATGGACGGAATCGCAACCTGCTTGTTCTACATAAATCCAAGTATGCTCGTTGGTGGGTTGGCATGAATATTCAAGGTCCTTTCACTTTTTCGGTGGCTCTTTCCCTTATGTGCCACTCACGACTATCAAGTCCTTGAATTCCACTTCAAAGGCTTGTGGTTCACAGCTTGTCTCACGCTCGCTCTACAATCGAGGTGTGGCTCTTCCCATTCTTTTGTGTAGCTAACTATCACAGTGGATAGGAGAACCTAGGGCGAGAAGGATCGCGTGTCTCATATCCCATGTTCTAAAGCTCCTTGGTAAAGTGCGCCTTCAATGGGGGGATTTTCTCCAAGATCTCAAGGTAAGGGGGGAGGACAAAGTACATGGTAAGATCTCAACCCACTTCTTCTTTACTAAGGAAGTGGAGAGGGGTCCTAAAAGTTTAAGTACATGGCAAGCTCTTGTTAGTCAAGGGAGCTCATCATAGCTTGATCTTGAGTAATACAAGATAGAGAGAGGCCGAAGCGAACTCGATGATAATTTGTGTCTATCTTCAAGATGAGCTCCTATGGTAGCTGAGCAAAGCATTTGAAGCAACTTATAATATGAGATCGAGATGGACTATGACTAAGAGCTTAATTAGTGGGGTGGCTTTAGTGGGGAAAACATCGAGCTACCTGATCTTGTGAAGCCATTCTATGCTACCCCACTTACATTCAATAGTAGGATATGTTATCATGAGTCATAGACATAGCCAAATGGTATCCGCATAGTGAATGAAGGCTAGGGAAATACAAGGGTTTTAAGACTAATGTGATCCATGGAGCAAGGAGAACATTTGTACAACATAGTCCAACTTTGACAAATAGACTTAGCTCTACTCCTCCAAAAGAAAAAGGTCTGCCTAATATAAAGAGCCGGACTACCATAGCCTTTTGAATGCAGAAATGGAGAGTAGGTTCCCCCATTATTTTGTTGGAGGTCAATTATCAGCATTACCACATCCTACTAAGTTTCCTATTTCATCCTATCAAGCCAATGTCCATACGCATACTATTTCCAGGAAAGCCTTGTGTTGACTTTACTCATCTACTAGTAGGACATAGGCATTACATTCAAACTAAGAGATTGTAAAGTACAGAGAAGAAAGATGTATTAGGTGATCAAAGGTGGTACGTGTCTTGTGCATGGAGCTCCCTTTCTACCATAGACATTAGTCGACTCTTCTATTTCTACCAAGTATGGTCGTGATTAGAGAATGCCCTTGTTTTTGCATCATCATGCCTTCCCGGCATTTTACTTCCTGAGGCCAGGTGGAGGGGGCTCAGACTCTCCTATCTTGGTGTAGCATTGTGTACGTTATTAGAATGAGATATCCCTGTAAACTTTAAATAATCCATCCAAGGAGTTGACTCAGTATCGCAGAGGCATCTCATACTATCAGGTTAGTTAGATATATCCATCAAAGTGCCAAGAAGATGGATGCAGAATCAGAAAAAGGGTAAGTAAGACAAAGGTCCTTCCTTTGTACTACAGCCCTATACATGATAGTTACTTCTTCTCGAGCCAATGTAAGGCTCATTTGCATACACGATCTAAATAAGAATCATTTCTCCCTAAGTGATAAGCCCATTGTTGGCTATCTATGGAGAAACCAATGCTCTACATGCTAACTTAGAATGTTAAACATGCACCGCACATCAAAGGTTATCATCATCTAGGGTGATCAGGGTTGCTTCGTGTTTGTCATGGCTTCCTTGTACCTAGGTGAGCACTCTGTCCATGACTGCAAATTAAGTTGTGTTACCATAATGAATACCGTGGTGTTTGAATGTGTCTAAAAACACACACAACTCCCTTGGTGGTCTGTTTCTTGGCTCGTCAAGCTTCCTTCCATATTCATGCATCAACCCGATTGCAAGAGTGGACAGGTTTTTTGCTTCCCCATGCACTTAGCTCACCATTCAAACTCTGGGTTTTTTCCCCAACTGTTTAGCAAGGGAAAACTGGGTCTATGTCACTCCTTTGTTCTCTGATATAACATATCCAAGCTTTTAGTCAAGAAAAAATATAGTGACGATGAACGTGCATGCTAGTCCAAGCCATACGATGGAAGATGCAAAAATGAAACACATCTAACACTTTGAGTGCCCTGTAATTTGCTTTTTGGGTAGGGCTCATGCCTGCTTTTTTCCTCTACCCATCGTTTTTTCTCACTGTCACAATAAGAAACATTAGACTAAAGCTTCGTGCATCCATGTGCTTCTCAAGCACTTTGTAGTATCAAGCTAGCTCGAGGCTCTATAGGTAAGACTAGAGCTATGGCAACCAACTACACATAGAGTCAAACCAAACAAGTGTAGAACATAGGAAAGAAAGGTATACTAGGTGACCCTCATGGACTCCCAACCGACTCGCCCTCACAATGGGGAGCTTCACTTGAAGCCATGGCCCAATGACTTGAAGGATCTACAAGCAAGAATGACTAAATAGAGGTGGTGTATTCCCTGAGTGGATGTGTATAACATTAGAGGGAGAATGGAGGGAATCGCGATGTACATGTTCTCCATAAATCCAAGTATGCTTGCTAGTGGGTTGGCGCGAATATCTAGGGTCCTTTTGCTTTTTATTGGCTCTTCCCCTTGTACACCGCTTACGAGTATCAAGTCCTTTGATTCCACTTGAGAGGCTTGTGGTTCATAGCTTGTCTTGTCTCAGGTTCGTCGCTCTGCAATCGAGGCATGGCTCTTCTTGTTCTTTGGTGGAGCTAACTATCACAGTGGGTAGGAGAATCTATCACAGGAAGGATCTCGTGTCTCATATCTTGTGTTCCAAATCTCCTTAGTAAAGTTGGCCTTCAATGTGGCAATTTTTAGCTAGATCTTGAGGTAAGGGGCGAGGCATTGGATGCCCTTGTGCCCGAATTAGCCATTTGGGTGGGAAATTACACATTAATGCCCCTCTCTTTCTATCTCATGGTCCACAAATGCTCTTTGAGGGGCTCAATGTATGGGTCCTTAATTCATAAGGGTGGAGGCCACTACGTGCCTCCTATTCCTCTTAATCTCTATACTATGTCCATTAATCACCTACTATGCCATTTGCCAAGGTATTGGCCTATGTGTTTATCCTTGCCTTTCTTGCCATTACATATGCTTCCATATGAGTGCATATTTTGTTACATATAATAATAACATTATATATCCCAATCATGAGGTCTTATAAGGTTTCCATGGACATAACGTGTCCCTACATCCCCATGATTTTTTATATATAATTCTAGTCCTCTAGCAATTTCTTTTGGGGCTCCTTCTCTCTAGGGAGATTAATGGTGTATGGCTCGAGGCCAAGGACATGATTCCCTTCACTATGCTTGTCGTTTATGTTCCAATCTTTTCTTTTCCTTCATGTTTGTATTCTCTTTCATATCCAAATTCCTTTCATGTGTAATGTACTCATATCTCCACAACATATATCAATTTAAGTATATTTTCTAGTACAATCTGTCTTCTCTACAGTAATCTTTTCCAATGTGCACTAACCCAGTGCGGTCTCATCATTGGTCTACTATTATAAGTGTATACATTTGTTTTGTATTGGTTCCCCTCACTGCTAAGGTGGGTATGTGTCCCTTAGGTGATTTATGCCCCTTTGGGAAGCGCGAGTATGTATGTGTATGTACATGCATGCATGTGTATGTGTGCGTTCATGCATGTGTGCATGCATGTGTGTGTGTGTGTGTGTGTGCATGTGTAGACAAAAATACCCCAAGAACATGGCACTAGAACCTCTTTAAAAATTATAACAAGTGACCACTGTATTATATTCCAAAAGTGCATAAAACTGGCAAATACATCAAGAAATCAAGGTTGAATCTTTCAGGTGTCCAATACTCCATGGTCAGGGTCTACTTACCTACCACCATCCAAAAAAAACCAATTGTTAGAACAACAAAGTTTTAAATGGGTAGACAGGTAATGCCTACACACCCCAGCTTGTTATTGCTTTACCTAGGAGAAATAGATGCATCCAGATTCATAATTGCATAATACAAAGTAAAAAGGCTACGGGGACATTAAGAAATGTTGGAGACATAAGTGTAGGCCTGCCATATAGGTGACATTAGGAAAGAACTTTTCAAACATTTTATTAAAAAAAAACAAATACATATTCTTCCATATAGGAGGAAGAGAATGGCATAAGAAAGGACATTAGTATCAACAAACAACAATCTAGCATTTCATGGAAGGGGCATAACAGAGGTTAGCTTTTCAAGTAAGATGTAGGCAACCACACATACAACTGCATATTACATTGTGTCATAGCTTAGCGGGTATTGTGAATTGTTTAGGCACATGATGTGCCCATCTTCCAAATAGGAGGCATTAATAAGGATAATTATGTTGAAAAAAATCCTAGCCTACCATAGAGGAGACATGATAGGTTTTTAAGTCTTCCATGTAGGAGGCATTAGAACAAAAAAGATAGAAATAACCTAGCCTTCCATAGAGGAGGCATAATTAGCTATGCAAATAGGAGACAATATAAGGTACAATTGTACTGACACAAAATCATCTAGCCTCACATAAAGGAGGCATGAAAAGATTATCTCTATCCTTGTGTTAGGAACTCAAAAAAATAATTCAAATAACAAGTAATTGCAAACAGACAAAAAAACTTGCGCCTTGTCCCAAACGAAGGGGGGAATAAATTAGAGTAAAAATTATTATTAATGGCACGTGCAAGTTGCACAAGGGGGGATGCTATAGACAAGGTAGGCCAAAAGAGTATCTCAATAGATCATGGAATAGACATGCACAATTTAGGTCAAGACTAGTGGAATCTCATGTCCATATTTTCTTGGTTTTCGGAGATAGATAGGGTTGTGTTCTAGCATTAGTGTAAGCATGATGCACTATCATTCCTTCTTTTCTAGCTTCCTTTAGTTTTTTATTGATGAAGGCAATAACAGCAGGATCCATATTAGCAGACATACACACCGTCTTTTGAGGGGTACAAATAACAAATGTGCCCTAAAAAGGAGACATCCATTTGTCAGTACAAAGGGTAAGTACATATCAAAAAACTATTCATTATTTATAAAGTGCATATTATCTCTCCAATATGAAACTAATAACGCCTCATAGAGCTATCCACTTTCTACAAAGGAAAAACTTGCCATTGTCACAATGTACTCTAGTCCATCAACTACGAAAAAAAAGAAAGACACCAAATAATCCGATTTGATAAACAACTAAAGCGATTAAAAAGGTTGGATTAAATTGAAAGGGTTAGAAAAAAACTCAAGAGCAATGCATTTGAAAACCCCATGTGAAGGTCATAGAAAAAAAGGGGGGGTAGGACCTAAAGAGAGAAGCAAATTATAATACTTAGATTGTTAATTAGTCTTATATAAGACTAAGTGAGAGAGAGTAGAGAAAAACCAACACGATGGCCATGTGGCATGTCATGACTACCTAGTAGAAAAAGAGCTGGCTAACATCATGGGCAAGATCATGCACCATAGTAAGATTGAGGGTCAGCTTGTGTAGACGGTAGGCTTTAAGTACCAAGGAGTAGCTGTCAAGAGCTTTTGAGGTGAGGATCGATGCATAAAAGGCAAGGGAGGCATGTAAGTAAACCATCCCAGGAACACAGACAGCAAGGGAATAAATCTAGAGAAGTCACAGACATCTTATCGCATATTTGCGATCACAGCACTGGCATGCCACCTCAGAGAAATAGCAGCCAATAGAGGGATACAAAGAGCTAGCTAAAGTAGTAGAAAAGAAGTCATAACATGAGAGGAAAGGCTATGAACTCAAAGATAGAAGCCCAGCCATCTTGCACACCATTGAAGACCATGCGTGAGCACAGCAACAACAGCATCTATTCTAAGGCAAGGGAAAAAAGGCCAAACGACCATACGACCAGATCCCATAAGCTTCAAGAGACCCAGTATGATCTAAACCTTAGAAACGCACTTTCCATCAGCAAACAACAAAGAACTATAGACATGGAGAGGATATACGCCACACACACACACACACACTAATAGTATCTACTATCCGCCATAGTATCCTGAAGCATCATAGACAAGGGAAAGAGAAACATCACCATGAGGTTATAAGAGGGAGAGTAGGAGTTAAGGGGAGGGCATGTGAAAGGAGAAGCTCTTGTGAGTGCCGTCCTATGCTGAGAACCAAGCCAAAGCCAAATATCTAAGAGCGTACGTCACTACGAAGGGAAGAACGACCAAGTATATGGAAAGCATGAAAGAGAGGTAGCATGGATCTTGCAAATACCTGAGAAGAGGCCATGGTTGAAGGGGAAGGCATGGGTCATGGAGGAGTGGTAGCGTGAGCAAGGAAGAGAGAACACAATGAAACATCTTGAATAGATGGAGTGTATTAGAGGTAGGCAGCACCACCTTAGCATTAATGTCCTACACATGCCCTATAAAACAGGCTACTGAGGATGTCCTCATCCACTTCTAGTATATCCACACCATTGTCTTAAATTAGGTATACCCTATGAGCTCATAGATTCCATTCCACCTCATAGGTTCCTCACGTAAATCCAATGTGTAGCATACTCTATTGTAGAGCACCGAAAAAAATTAGTCACGAGCCAGAGAGGATATCCCTACCAATTTGTGGCCTATCCAAACATATGTTTTTAATAAAGATCAAGCTAATGCATAATTAGACACCATAGTACCATGTAATTTTCCTTTTCATAAGTCCGTGGGATAGCATGAGGTGTTATATACTCGTAATTAGAGGGAAAAAAAAAGGGGGGGGGACAATATCTATTATTTAAATTTGTGAGGAATAGGTTAGGAATTATCAGAAGACATCGTACCTAGTTGGACTGGCACATGTGTGTAATACCACAGACTATTAGAAATGGGCAATCAAAGTGTCATGACATACATTATTTGTTTGCACAGCTTTTCCCAGGACTAACCAATGAAGATTTCCAAGGTATAAAAGGAATTATGTGTGTGTCTATGTGTGTTTATGTGTATGTGAGTGAGTACAACAAGTGTGTGTGTGTGTGTGTGTGTGAGTGCGCACGTGCCTTTTTTATTAAGCATGGTGAGAAGAAAGTTGGTCCCTCGTATGAGGATACCACTGTTCTTTGACCAATATTTAGGGACAGGAGAGGTGAAGTAGAACCCCCGCATATATCAAACAATCAGAGTGCAATAAAAGCATTTGTAAGATATCTAGCACTAGAGTGATTTGTCTAAAGATCCTTTTGTTGGGTGATGATAGGAGATAAGCAAGTGCTAGATTAACAACTTTAAAGGGTTTTGAAAGGAATATTTGGACTATGCTTTAAAAATGTAATTAAAATTTTCATAATTAGGAGAGTTAAATATAATTATTAGTAAGCACTAGTTGGACAATGTTTGAGAGACTTAAATAGGCTTAAAAAGAAATATTTATCACAGTTAGTAAAGTTAGATACTTTTTAAAGCTTAAGGTAATAGAAAAGTCTAATGTCATCAAGTTTACAGTTTTGAATTAAAAAAAGAAAGAAAGAGAATTCAATGGAGTAAACGATGGCACTGTCGCCAGGCTCGCTTGATCATATGGAGAAGACAATCGGCCTCAATTGCATCTCAAGGAGAAGACCACATATGGTGCTCAACCTCATTCTAAAAATTTGCAGTTGAGTCAAGGAACAACATATGCATGTAGCTTCTTTAAAGAACTAATGATGCCATTGAACCTATTTGATAGGGCCATGCCATCTTCCAGGGAGAAACTTTGCTTGTATTACCAGGATGGTATGTCTAGACTACAAACACACCATATGATCTAAGGAAAGGCATAGATAGGATGTAAATAAAATTAATCATTAACCTACTGTAGTTGGTCAACTATGAAAAAACAAAATCTGTGGGATAAATTCGAAGGTAGCATCATCTACTTTGAAGGGGGATACCTCTAAAGGCCATCATAAACTACATGAGGCCATGGGCAAGCTATATATGCAGTTTTAGAGTGTTATATTCCAAGCTTGCAACATAGCTTGATCCCATGAGAGAGCTCCTTGCTAGACATAAGTAGAGAACTGAGAGAAATCTTCCTAGATAGCAGGGGTGATTGACAACTATGATCAAAGATTCTGAGCCACAGGGGGTGAGATGGCTACAGTGATAGTATAGATAGCAATGAAACGTCTAGAATCCTAGAAGAGAAGGAACTTCTCATGCAACCCAACTGGTGAATCTAACATTGTAGATCACATAATAAAATTGACTACAACCAACCAAGGTATAATCCAGCATTATGTTTCCATAGGGATAAAATTCACAAATCATATGAGAATTTTGATGGAATATAGCCAAAAGAAATCATCATGTAATTTGTCCCCCCACTGACCAAAACCAGAGATAAATGAAATTACTTTAATGCAAACAATATGCCTGGGATCATTCTACTAGAGAATCAATTGAGAAACAACTCAAAGCTACAAACTAAGACATAACTAAACTATATGGTTAGATTGAAAGACAATAGGTGGTTAATTGACTTCAAGAGGTCAAGAGATCAAATAAAAAAGGCTAGTCCAAATTACTCTCACGGACTACCAAAATTTTATGATCAATTTGTGACTACAATCATTACTAGAGATGCACCACCTTCATTTGAAATGATGTCAAATACGCTTATGCAAGAGCCCATGAGAAGAGGTGCAAACATTGATTAAAAATTCATGATCATGGTATTCCAACAAAAGGAGGATTCCATTGAGGAAAAGCTACACACTCTACAATCAAGCCAAAGAAAACACTTCTCTCAACAATGGCCGATATTAGTCTCCATCCTCATTAGGGCATCAGCATCAACACCATGGTCCTTTTGCTAGAGGGGGTCATGGAATTCGAGGGAGGAAAACCTAAAAGAGAAGAAATAATCAATGTAGTACTCCTATGTAAGGTAATGAGCAGAGATAGTCTACATATTATGCTTAAGATGAGAGTAGCTCTTAGGATTATTATTTAGAATAAGGTCCCCATCTCTTAGTAAGCTCTTTTAAAGGAGCCAACTACTCAAAGCAATAATGATTAAGACATGGATGATGGTTTGATATGAGCAACCACATGATACTAGAGAGGGAGTAGCTCTCAAAAGTTTGTCCTAATAGAAATCCTAGAGGGAACAATGTAATGGGTGAGGTGAGGGCACACCTCTTAAGATTGAAGGGAGTGGAAACTTACCTTTCCACCATGATGTAGACACCACAACAATACATGAGATTCATTCTGTCCCCACACTGGAATAGAATTTTCTTCTTATCGAACATACGATAGAAAGTGGCATGGAGGTTTCTTTAACAAATATGGATGCAAAGTTAAGGAACTTGAGAATCCCAACTCCATCATTGGCATATGTTCTAGCTATCATCACCTATCCTAATTCAGAGGGCCCTTGTAGCTCATCACCATATTAATATGCATATCTAAGTATACTATGGCATAAGATGTATGGACACCTCAAACTAGAAATACTGGTATCCTAGGAAAGGATGAACACAATATAGGGACTACTTTAACACAAGATTTATGTGCATGGGGAAGCAGCATAGATAGCCATTACCGACATCTTGGTATCAAGTACATATGTTCTTTGGATCATAAATTCTTATCTATGGGGTTATCGTTCCATACAAACCATCAAAAGAGCATTAAACTTCATCACATTCACTAATGACTACTCTATGACTTGGATATCATTCTAAAAATAGAAACCTAACACACTCAACATCTTCAAAGACTTCAAAGAGCACTACAACCAACCACTTGCATCATTAGTGATGGTTATTTTGATGAAAAAAACATATAATTTTAGTAAACCAGAAAATATTTCCACATAGCTATATTGGTTGTGAAAATTTGCCAAAAAAATTTAGGATAGAATGGGGCTAAAATCTACCCTTGAAAACTCCCAATCTACCCTAAAGTTGTGTGTGTGCATGCATGCGTGCGTGCGTGCATGTGTGTGTGTGAAAATCAAAACCTTTTAATAACACGGCACATGAAGCTCAAATCAGGGTCGATAAGAAAAATTTCATTATATGGGTGTACATTAAATATGCATAAAATTGGTACAAAAGTGTTGAATCCATAAGGTAGTCTAGCTTTGAGGTTAGGGTCCACTTACCTGTCCATCCAAACAAAACAATGTGTTAGAACATCATAGTTTTGTGAGGGAAGACAAGTAATGTCCTGTAAACCCCCCCTTGTTATTGCTTATACCATGGAGCAAGACACCTATCAAGATTCTGAAATGATTAACATGGGTGTCCAAAATTAAACAAAAAAAAAGTTGGGGCCTTGCACCCATAGTTAAATTCTTTTTTAATATAAAAACAAACAAGGAGGGTATTCCACACCCTTGTAAATGAAAGAAAAGTATTGTAGATTACTAGAAGTTGTACATGGGGGGTATTCCACACCCACAATGAGAAAAATACTTAAATGATAAAGGGAGTAGTCCATATATGGCACGTGCACGCGCACGCACACACACACACATGTGAAAATAAAATATGAATGAATTTAGCCAGGGGGTAATCCACACTCATACCACAAGTGAATGAATTGAATTATATTGCATAAGGGCTATACAATTTAAATGAACTAAATAAGAACTAAATATGCGGTGGAAAGCTTTACAATTATGCCAAAAAAAAGAAGCTAATACCTTAGTTTTCATATAATCTCCAAGGAAAATTTTAAAATCCTTTTATATTAAGAATTTGAAGAAATTGAGAATTATAAGAAAAAATAAGGCTAAGTGGAAGCAAGCTCTAAGTCAAGAATACAACTATATATGAGAATCCAAGCATGGTCAAGTATTGAAAAAAGGTTGGGAAAAGAGCTGCAATCGAGAAGTGAGTCTAGCACATAATCGTTGAGATGATTGCCACCTGATCAGGAATAGTGAGATAGTCATGAAACTAAAGAGGGAGTAATGGCAAAGGTGCTTAGAGGCTAGAAAATGACGAGTAGTATAGAGTCAAGAAGGGATAGCCTTGCCATGCAGCTAGGAAAGAATGTGCCAGGCAACTAAGTGGTAGCAAGGTTAAGACGGGAGGCAAGAGGACCTTTAAGAAACAATGAGATAGGCTAAGGAAGTCGAGCAACACATACTGAGCTGCAAAGGGAACTCAAGGCAAGCGACCATATCTTGGAGAAGGCTACAAGTGAGGGAGCTCACTAAGGGAGCAATGCTTTTCATTAGAATGAGTCAAGCTAGTAAGCAAGAGTGAAAATGGTAAGACGAAAATGCAAAGGATAACAAGACGTAAAGGATGTGTCAGACAAGGAAGGCAGACCATATGAGGTGCAATAAGGGAGAAATTGAAAAGGGAGAGAGGTTGACCTAACCAAGAGAAGCCAAAAGGCCAAGAAGGAGAAAAGTGGGAATGCCATGAAGTTGTGGCAAGTTTGTGAATGGGAATGAGGCATAGCAACAAAGAGAGATGGGAGTGAAATGCTCATCAAGCAACGTAAAGAGAACCACCAGGAACCCAACGAAGGTGGGGGGTAGTGAATTCCAAGAAGAGGGAGTATGATGCATGCTAGAGTACCTAAGCATTCCAAGAGTCCACAACAACAAATAGACCTAAGAAGCAATCAGAGGTTGGTGGCTAAGAGGATCAGGGAGCCTATGAAAGCAAAGCTACGCAAGAAGTTGGCAAGACAAGGAGGATTGGAAGGGAAAAGAGACCAAGCCATTACATAGAGCCTTTCATGGAAAGGTTTGAGCATGTCAAGCCATTAAAGAGAAGGGATAGCATAATGTGTAAACAATTGCAATGGAATTGGCCAGATGGAGTGTTTTAGAGTATTTTTACCTAGGTGTGCATTAATCCATTGCAATAGTCCATCAACATAAGGAATTACTTCACATACATTCATATACACACAAGAGATTCATGACTATAATGTTGTCTTGTGCCATAAAAATGAGAGACAAACCAAGGATCTTTATTACATGATTCTAAGTGTCCGAATACCCCTCATGGGGATTTACAAGTTCCATTAAGTGCAAAGTTACCAAAAAGGGAAAAAAGGAAACTAGAAGGGGGGGAAAGGGCGGGGGGATTACTAACAATGCTATAACGTAAGTATATAATTTAAGAATTATCATAAAATAAAGGGGGAGTCATGATTAAAAAACAAGTAAATTAGCTAAATCCCTCCAAAGGACTTACACAGATACGTTCATTTGAGCCTAAAGGGTCCATCATGAGACTAAGGGGAAGGGAAGGAGGAATTATTGTGTGTGTGTGTGTGTGCACGCACGCACATGTGCACACATGCGTGCACACGTGCACACATGCAAGCATGTGTGCATGTGTGTGTATGCATGCATGTGTGCATGTATGTGCACACATGCACGTGTGTGCATGCGTGTGTGTGCATGCATGTGTGGCAAGGGGATTTAATATGTCTCTCAAGGAGATTTACAAGATCTAGCATATGTCACAAGTACAGCCAATCATGAGGGGAATATATATTTTTAAATCCCAAATAAATGAGCTAACTCCATCGAGGAGGGGGGTTTGGGGTATAAGTGGTTGGGTTGAGGTGGGGGGAGGGTAGGAGAGTAGTTAATCCTCACAAAAATCTAAGATTAGGGGTTGAGGTGGGGGGATGGTAGGAGTGTAGTTACTCCTCATAGAAATGTAAGGTTAGTGTTTGGGATTATGTAGTTGTTCCTAATATATAAAGTACTAGCAGGGGGGTTGCTCGAGGTATCTTGAGAGTATGAGTTAAGTAGAAAATAAATTTAAAATTTTAGTGAACTCTTGGGGTATTATTAGCCTTCAAAGCCCTCCTTGTTTATGAAAAGTAGCCCATTCTTGACACTCTTTCAATGATGGTTGATTATTTGCTTGGTTGGCTTTTTGGCCCTTTGATTTAGTGGTTCAATGGTGTTGCTATGGCTTTTGTATGTGTTCCTTCATGCTTGTGATTGGCCCATGTTTTCTTGAGGGCTATCATCACATGTGTAATGTTTAAAAGCATTGTGGGGATTGTTATTTTGTGGGGTCTTCACTAAGCTTTGACCAGTCAATTTTCATGTTGAAAACTCATTTCCACTACTTGTTAGTTTTTGAGTGGTTTTCTCTCTTTGGCTATTTGGATCATCTCTACATGCTCGTTATCCTTTTCTTTGCTACATTAGTGGCTACTATAAGTGACAAAGTAGTTAGTTGGAGGTAGTTTCCCCTCCTTAATTTTAATCCTTCCTCAGTGTGGATGGTCAAGTTGTTTCTTCTGCAAACCTTTGTTGTGCCTAGCGAGTTGGTAAATCTATCTTTAGACAAAGTCTTCTTTGTTTAGTGCTTCACATTACTCTAGTAGTCTGGGTAGAAGATGCTTGGTCATGTGTCAAATACATCAACGGGACATAGTGAAAGAAGATAGATGACTCAAAAGAGGATGTGCCAAATACATCAACGGGACATAGTGAAAGAAGATAGGTGACTCAAAAGAGAAGTCATTGGATAGAGGTACATGCAGGTAGCTTAGAGGACTTCCCAGTGTATGCTAGTGGGGCTAGGCATTGCAGCTGCAGGCCAGCATGCACGATTCTAGCCCAGCATTGCATTGCCCAAGCATTCTCGTTGGCCCAAACAACCTCATAGCCATGGGATTGGTTGTGAGAGCTCCCTTGATCCTCATTAAGTGAGACTTTGCAAAACCTCCCTTATCCTCATTAAGTGAGACTTTGGTCTTCATGGGTTAGTAATAAAAGGCTCCTAGAAAAAAGACAACCATCGTTTTGATCTTTCGGCACCTCTGTCTTCAGTTTCCTTGTCCTGATGAAGAATTCAGACCAGCCTCGCAAACGGAAGAAGCGACTAGGTGGTAAAGGTCTTAGCCTCGAGGCTTTTGTCAAGGCCAGAACCAAGCCTCGCGTTAATTCTTCTGACGTCCGTAAGTATACTTCTTGTCCATAATCGTTTACCCTTTATCTCTGTCGTGGTTCTTGCATCCAAATAGACCTAAGAAGCAATCAGAGGTTGGTGGCTAAGAGGATCAGGGAGCCTATGAAAGCAAAGCTACGCAAGAAGTTGGCAAGACAAGGAGGATTGGAAGGGAAAAGAGACCAAGCCATTACATAGAGCCTTTCATGGAAAGGTTTGAGCATGTCAAGCCATTAAAGAGAAGGGATAGCATAATGTGCAAACAATTGCAATGGAAATGGCTAAATGGAGTGTTTTAGAGTATTTTTACCTAGGTGTGCATTAATCCATTGCAATAGTCCATCAACATAAGGAATAACTTCACATACATTCATATACACACAAGAGATTCATGACTATAATGTTGTCTTGTGCCATGAAAATGAGAGACAAACCAAGGATCTTTATTACATGATTCTAAGTGTCCAAATACCCCTCATGGGGATTTACAAGTTCCATTAAGTGCAAAGTTACAAAAAAGGGAAAAAAGGAAACTAGAAGGGGGGGGGATAGGGCGGGGGGATTACTAACAATGCTATAACGTAAGTATATAATTTAAGAATTATCATAAAATAAAGGGGGAGTCATGATTAAAAAACAAGTAAATTAGCTAAATCCCTCCAAAGGACTTACACAGATATGTTCATTTGAGCCTAAAGGGTCCATCATGAGACTAAGGGGAAGGGAAGGAGGAATTATTGTGTGTGTGTGTGTGTGCATGCACGCACATGTGCACACATGCGTGCACACGTGCACACATGCAAGCATGTGTGCATGTGTGTGTATGCATGCATGTGTGCATGTATGTGCACACGTGCACGTGTGTGCATGCGTGTGTGTGCATGCATGTGTGGCAAGGGGATTTAATATGTCTCTCAAGGAGATTTACAAGATCTAGCATATGTCACAAGTACAGCCAATCATGAGGGGAATATATATTTTTAAATCCCAAATAAATGAGCTAACTCCATCGAGGAGGGGGGTTTGGGGTATAAGTGGTTGGGTTGAGGTGGGGGGAGGGTAGGAGAGTAGTTAATCCTCACAAAAATCTAAGATTAGGGGTTGAGGTGGGGGGATGGTAGGAGTGTAGTTACTCCTCATAGAAATGTAAGGTTAGTGTTTGGGATTATGTAGTTGTTCCTAATATATAAAGTACTAGCAGGGGGGTTGCTCGAGGTATCTTGAGAGTATGAGTTAAGTAGAAAATAAATTTAAAATTTTAGTGAACTCTTGGGGTATTATTAGCCTTCAAAGCCCTCCTTGTTTATGAAAAGTAGCCCATTCTTGACACTCTTTCAATGATGGTTGATTATTTGCTTGGTTGGCTTTTTAGCCCTTTGATTTAGTGGTTCAATGGTGTTGCTATGGCATTTGTATGTGTTCCTTCATGCTTGTGATTGGCCCATGTTTTCTTGAGGGCTATCATCACATGTGTATAAAAGCATTGTGGGGATTGTTATTTTGTGGGGTCTTCACTAAGCTTTGACCTGTCAATTTTCATGTTGAAAACTCATTTCCACTACTTGTTAGTTTTTGAGTGGTTTTCTCTCTTTGGCTATTTGGATCATCTCTACATGCTCGTTATCCTTTTCTTTGCTACATTAGTGGCTACTATAAGTGATAAAGTAGTTAGTTGGAGGTAGTTTCCCCTCCTTAATTTTAATCATTCCTCAGTGTGGATGGTCAAGTTGTTTCTTCTGCAAACCTTTGTTGTGCCTAGCGAGTTGGTAAATCTATCTTTAGACAAAGTCTTCTTTGTTTAGTGCTTCACGTTACTCTAGTAGTCTTCCCTTTCATGAGTAGAAGTAGGAGCCAAGGATTCGTGGTCGTATTGAAACATTCTAAGTTTTGTCAGCCCTTCATTTTACCTTGCTTCTCCATGTTCCTTTATGTTGGGTCATATATAGGTAGCGGGTTAGAAGATTAAGGGATACATCCTTTACTTCAAACTGGGATTTGATCGGAGGTTTTCTGTTGAAGGTGGCATCTCACTTTCAAGTAATGGCTTGTCATTGGCTTGCCGTCTATTAATGTTACTACTTTTGTATTGTATTTTGAAATTTGCCATGTCATCGGTCTTGATCTTTGGCTAGGTAAAAATATTCTCGGTTTTTTGGCTGACTTCAAGCTTTTTGGAGCATGGGATTTTCACTCACAATTTTATTGGGTATACATTCCTAGAAGGTTTCATATGTTCAGGTCTCGTTTAGTGGCTCTATTCAATTATTGTTGTAAAGTGAGTTTGATCAAAGGTGTCTTGTTATGTCTTCTAGTTATTTTGAGTGGGTGCCAACCATGGTGTACATTGTCAAAGTAGGGGTAATAAGTAGCTTGGGATCGATGCAACTTTCGACGCCTTAGTGAGGCGTTCTTTTGTCCTTGGTCATCATTTCTTTGTGATGCATCTAAGTGAGTGTCTTGTTGAAAGTGAGCCTTAATCTTTTTGTGTTTCTTGGTTGCTTCAAGCAGTTTTGGTACCTTGATCCTAGGACCGGTCGTTCAAACCTAGTGTAGGTCTTTAGTGATACATTTTTCGGTAGCTATCTTCCCAGTTTCGAGGCTTGATCTCTCAATGTGTCTTTTGTGCCATTGGACTAGGTTCTGAGTAAGGAGACTTAATTTTTTTTAAAATGCATTAGCTTTCTGGTTAAGTGCTCATTTATCTCTTATGGCTAGTGTTGTGACTAGCATGATTTTTCTCTTCGTGAGTCCACTACAAAAGTTTTCATCATTGTGTGTATAGGGTATCTAATTAGTAAGCTCTTTTTTTTCCATGGGTTGGTTCTTTAGGTATGCTATGGACTCTTTGCAATACTTAGTTCTGCATTAATTTTGGGTTTCTCAATGGGTATGTATTTGTGTTATTTTATTTGTAATTGTTTATATAAAGATATATATTTGTATATATACTTTGTGGCACCTCTGCAATTCAATAACTTTGTTTATATAAAGATATATATTTGTACCCTCTTCCAAGCTGCTTCATCAAGAGCCTCTCCCCCCCTTCTTTCATCCTGTGCAATTTTATCCAGGGGTTCCTAAAAGAATTTATTGGCTCTTGATCTTTGGTTTCGATAGTTCTCTTTGTGGTATTGAGACACATGGGGGCTTCAGTCACCCAAGAAATTCTAGGCCCTGTCTAAGAATTACAGATCTCCACACCTAGATACAGATCCCGATCCTTCTCCACTTCTCTGAAACTTAGAAGTTTGATGGTACTAAGTATGACACTTGGAAGAATAATGTTATCATAGTTCTTGAACCTCTCTCCTTGCAAGGAATTCTCTTTGGACAGTCTACTCATCCACCCTTGTATCTTACATTCGTAACTGCCATACCAATGTGGAGTAAGCTGAATGCATTGGTCCGCTCCTTTCTTATATGTAATTGCAGATTCCCGGTTCTTCATCAGCTCCCTTCTCACATGTTAGCACAAGAACTTTGAGAATACCTTGAGAGAAAGGACGATTTAGACCCTACAGCCTCCTTTGTACCTCTACCCTTTTGAGGGCCCCCGATGGTGAACCATTGCCCCTTTTGCCTCTGCAGTGGAAATCCCAATTTTGATTCCCCAATTTTGGTCAAGCCACATCATTTGATATCGACTCCTGATGGCCTCTTCTAGTTCGGATCTTGTTTTCTCCTCACCCCTCCAATTGTTCCAGCCGATACAAACCTGAGTAGCGGTTTCAAAGGGGGACAGACATCCTCTTCTCCATCTACTCTCCTACAGGTTCCCAATTACTGGATTCTCTTTATCCACGAATCTCTCTGCAAGTGCTGAACATCAAAGACAGGAGGCCGTGGCTGTAGCAATCTTCTTTTTGACAAGAGCAACACCTACAAGCAAAGTACTTGTGATGCATCTCTAGAGGAAAAGCCTTTGCTTCAGAGGAATCTTAATTGTCCATAAGGCATGCAAAGTCCCGGTCCACCAAGCGAGTGGTTTTTGCAAATGCCACAAATTATTAGCATGAGTGTGTATCCAAGGCCTTGGCTACAATAGCCTATAAGTAATAATGGATGTGAGTTTACATCACAGGACGGATGTTCAGCCTAGCAGGAACCAGACGCTCCTCATGGCATGGCAATGGTGATCTCATTGAGGGACATTATGACACATGAACATGGGGAAATAATCCCAAAAGCAAAGGTCCATCACATATAATAACAATTGGAACATATTCCACTGGCTCTTTTGGAAGTAGAGGAGGCATGCATGGTTATAGGACTAGGGAGTGGGAACCTCCGTAACTAACTACCTTGGACTGTTGTTTCATAGCATAAAGAACATGTGTTTGGACTATCTTCCACAAACGCGTGGTGATTCATAGCAATATTCAAGTGACCTTGGCAACATTCACTTGCACAAATAGTGCTTGGAAGTCTCTATTTGGTTGGCATGGACTTTGAGGCACATTGGGGTGGCTTTGGTTTGCCATGTGTAGCTTGTCCAACATCACCTTGGTTTGAGGTGATGGCCTTTGGTTTGATCAGTAATTATCTTTGGCCATGCGAACTATTGGCACATTGGCCATTGCCTTGCAATGGTCTCATTGAGGCTCATTATGGCACATGGACAAGGGGCACAATCCCATAGCCGGAGGTGACACCCTGAATCCATGACATATGTTAATAGTTGAAACCCCTCCTCTACATATCCCACTACCCGTTTCCTCATCTTCCCCATCTACCTCCCCTTTCTATTTCACACTTCCCCCCCCGTCCTTCCTACCCGTGTGCTACCTAAGCACTCTCGCGCCACTTCACCCCCCTTCCTCACATTTCTCTTGCTCATGGCATCCTTAGCTATGTGACCTCCTATGGCGATCTGTTCGAGGGCTTCCTTGGTGGCATGTGCATGCAGTTGGGTGTTAGGCTTGGCTCGTGCATTAAAGGATTCCTTTGTAGCTTGCCATTATTATGAGCTCTTCTCAGTAGCAAGGTTGCCACTTGAGACTTAGGCTAGGGTTTGTGTGCCACTCAAAATCAACTTTCACAAAAGGGTCTCGGAGAACCCCAACCCCCCCCCCCCCCCCCTCTTCTTATGTTTCGCTCTACCTCCTCCTCCTCCCCCAAGCTAACTCCTCTCGATGAGTGCAAGGCTCTACGCCACACACTCAGACTCGCGACCCAACTAAATACTTGGACCGACCCTAACCTCACCAAAGAGTACTATCGCTTAGTTCACCAACAAAAGCAAGCTTTCCTCTGCCAGAATGAGGAACCACTACTAAACAATCTGTTTGGTAGTAACTCCAAGTATTTCTGGAGGAAGTTTTTAGAGCACCGCTCCCCCACACCTCTCACAAACACCTCCTATTGGTACTCATACACCCGCACACTTTATGACATTCCTAACCAACCACCCCCAGACCTCTCCACCATTCCCCACCCCACCTCGTGCACCCTCTTCTCACCCAAAGGGGTCATCCATGCAGCACTCAAACTTCATAATGGTCGAGCTAAGGATCACAAAGTTTATTGCCTATGGCATTAAAACCCTAGCCCCGATCCCGGCGAAGCTATTGAATGAAGCAGTCTAGAAAGATTTTCCTAAGGCCTGGACCCTTCATACTATCACTCCTATCCATAAAGCAGGACATCCCATGGATCTAGGGAATTACAGCACTATCATGATTGGACATCTCATGTCCAAGATCTATGTATGCATCAGTTCTAGATGGAGAGTGTAATGAAGGTGGGAAAAGCATGGATTTTATGTGGGAAATAGATGGGAAAATAGTAGGGGAAATGTGGGGGACTATATAAGTCAACCCCAAAACGATTGTAAGGCAGCTAATGATTTGACATTTAATCTACATCTCCTTGCTTCTTTCATCACCTCTGTACTTCCGGTCCAGTCCTTTCTATCCCCCTCCCCTATTCCATCTCGATCTCTCCCTGCCTTCCGTGGCTCTCTCTCACTGCATTGGTATCAGAGCCAAAGGTTCTGGCACCTTTCAAGAACGTTTCTGCCATTTGTGCATAGAACGTTTCTGCTACCCACACCTGCGCCTTCTCCACACATTGTGACTCTGCTATCAGCCGTTGCAATTGACAGAAATCCCGTTCGTGAGCTGGGTGTCGCACAATGGTTGACTGTTGAGAGATGTCGTCTTTCGTGAGAGATACATCAAAGCTATATTGATTTCTGCGAAGCCTGAAGCAATATCGATTTCTGTCGACGAGGTGTATGCGAAGCCTGGAGCGGACATTTTACAATTGTGTAATGGCAAACTTTACTCTGCTGAATCTTTATGTAATCGACGATAAGCAAATTTAGGGGCCTCGACATCCTATTCGCTGCCTTGCTTTTGTTAAGCCACCACGCAGCAAGAAGACCACCATCAGCGTCACGCCACACAGCCGCCCACCGTTCCGCCACTCTACATTCCGCAACCATCGCTTCAGCCGACTCACGATTCCGTCACTGCCACCGCCTTTGACATTACTGATTCCGCCACCCGCCAAGTCTGCCATCGTTGTGCCATCGCCATCGCGACTCGCAACTTCCGCAAGCCACCGTCGTGGTTTCCGCCACCCGCGATCCGTTCCTCCCTTGCTGGCTTGCATCGTGATCTTACACCACTATCGCGCCTTCCGCCACCGCATCTCCACCGCCGTCGTGCCTTCCGTCCGTGTCTTCCGGCCGTTTGATTACTCCCAGCCGACTCTTAGCCTTAGTTTATTTATTCATGTATTTATTTTTTTTACCAAACACTAGTCTGGTTAATTAGCCTGTTGGGTTAGTTGGCTAGTTATAGTAGTGGACTAGTTAAGTTAGTTCCGTCTTAACTGTCCTAGTCCTGTCCTAACTGTCCTAGATAGGTTAGGACAGTCCTAGCAGTCCTAACAGCCCTAGGACTGACACCCAAAAAGAAAAAAAAACCCTCCTCTTTAGGGCACTCCTACAGCCCTGTTCTGGGCCCTTCTCAGCCACCTTTGTGGCTCATTTCGAGCATTCTCTCCATTACCACTGCTATGGCTATGCTTGATACAGCTATCACCCAGATGGATCAGAACATTGGACGGCAGATCACTACTGCCATCAGTATGCATGATAAGGGTAAGCAGGCCGCACCCCAGCACGGGGATCAGTCGAATAGCCAGGGTGATTTTCCTTACTTGCGCAGGGGATTTATGGCTGATGGCCGTCGCACTTATGATGCTGGTTCTATGCATGCACCCCAGCATGGGGATTATGTTGATTCAAGTGATGCCTTGCCCGTGCCGCCGAGCACTTCTTTTATTGATTCCAGGCCTCCATTTGGCTCGCATATTTCATTGGCTGAGCCGTCCATTTTGGGCCGGCCCATTGGCACATTTCCGCCCTCGGCGAGCATGCCTAGATTGGGTGTTGGGTTTCAGGGCAGTTGGGAGAGGGGCCAGTCCTCTTCTCAGCCTTTTTCTATGCCACCCACCCACCGAGATGTTTATGGCAGGCAGACTTAGCAGGGATTGCATGCTTCGATGACACCTCCTGTTAATACATTTAGTCAGACTCAGCCTCCGTATCAGGGAGGTAATGCCTTCAGTTAGACGCACTTTATGCATCAGGGGAGTGGCTCTCCTAACCAGCATGATAATGGAATTGGGCAGCATGCAAACATGGATGATATGCTTTCAGATGCCTTACATTCATACAGGGCCTTGCCTAAGGATGTTCGTGATGAGATGCCCTTTTCACAGTATGTGAGTTTCAAGCGTGAGGATGCTAGATATGCTGGTAGTCACTACAGGAATAACGCAGCCAAAGATGTGAAAGATAAAATCTCTGTGCACAAGTTTAAGGGTGACACTCGCTCTCCCAATGAGTTGGAGGAGTGGCTCACGAAGCTGGAAGATTATTTCCGCTTCTACCCTAAGAATGATGAGGAGAGGATCATTTTTGCTGGCATGCATTTATAGGATTATGCACATACATGGTGGCGTTACATGCGAGAGTCACCTCAGAAGCCTACCACATGGAAACAGTTCAAGGAGCTTATGGTCACGACCTTCGTCTCGGCCTTGATCCTTGAACAGTACCGTGCTGATTTTTATGCACTATCACAGACAGGTACGGTCCAGGAATACTTGCAGCGTTTTTGGAGACTTTCTTTGTTTGTACAGGACATTTCTGAGAAGGGGAAGTTGCTGCGTTTTATACAAGGCTTAAGTCCCTCTCTAGCTGCTGATGTGAGAGCTCATAATCCTCAAACCATTGAGCGAGCAGCCCAGCTTGCTGAGGTGTTTGAGCCAAAATATGCTGGCAAGTACAAGCATGTGTCAGGTAGCTCCTATGGTACTGCTTATGAGGCTGACAGGAAGACAAAGTTTGCTGATTGGATTGATAAGAAATCAGCAGCTGCCCCCTTTCCACGATATCCAACGGTTACTGGGAGTAAAATGCCATATGCAAGGCCATACAGGCCCATGGATGCAAAGACAGGTGTCAAACCCACTGCTGGTTTTGACAAATCAGAAATTAAACAACATTCCAGGGCCATAATGAATAGTAGGAAGAAGGCAAATTTATGCTTTAGGTGTGGAGAGAAATGGACACCTGAGCATCGTGATGTATGCAAGATGAAGCATGTCAGCTCAGCCAAACTCAGCATGATAATTGACTTATCAGATGATGATGAAGTGGCTGATGTAGCAGACCCCCATGATGTCTCTCATGAGGAATTGACAGGAGATCATGATGCTGAAGAATCTCCTGACACGGAAGCCACAAAGGGGACTGCATTTCCCTTTGACCCGGGTGGGGCTACTGAGCAAACCACTCGTGTGATGCATGAGACTGATACTCAGCCTACATATGGCAGGAAAGGCCGTAAGCCAACACTCTCTAGGTTGGAGCATCAACTTACAATGCCTTTCCATGTCAGAAGTGATGTGAATGGTAATGTTCCTGTGGATGATGAACAGATTTATTGGGATGCCCAATCTACACTGTATACCATCTCACTACATGCCTTGATGGGTGCCAAAAGTGCTGACACAATCAGGTTGAAAGGAATGATTAATGGCAGATTTGTTCATGTATTGGTAGACAGTGGTAGCACTCATAGTTTCATTAATTGCAGGACATTGCAAAGAGTAGGATTGGTTGCTACAGAGATAGACCATGGTCTGAAAGTGGAGATAGCGAATGGACAGCATATGATCAGCAGACATTGTTGCCAGGATGCCAAGATCAAGTTCTCTGATGATTATGAGTTTGCAGGTGATCTTCTGGCATTGGATATGGGGCCCATAGATGCTGTCCTGGGTTGTGATTGGCTGCAATCATTGGGGAAAATCAGTATGGATTTGAAAGCCTTATCTCTTGAGTTTTGCCACAAGGGTAGAACTGTTACATTGCAGGGCATTGTGAATCAGAAATTGCAGGTCATTTCAGCAAGGCAGCTAGCTATATTCACTACAGGTGGTACTTCCCTTGCGCCTAGTATTGCTTATCATCCCCAAACAGATGGACAATCAGAGAGGGTGAACAAATGGTTGGAGGAGTATTTAAGGCATTACTGTCATGACACACAGAAGTCTTGGGACAAATGGTTAGCATTGGATGAATTTTGTTACAACAGCACCAAACACCTCTCTATTGGCATGAGTCCATTCGAGGCTATGTATGGATGCAAAGTGGGAATGCCTTCCAGGGTTGCAGACTTGGCTGTGAAAAATCAGCAAGCAAGAAATGATTTGGAGAGTATGGATGCACTTCTGCGGTTGGCTAAGAAGAATATGCAAGATGCCCAAGCCAAGCAGAAGAAGTATGCGGACGAACAAAGGAGGTACTTATCTTTTGAAAACGGGGATTATGTGCATTTACGTCTCCATAAGACTCGATATGCCTCACTGAAAGGTAGTACCAACACCAAGCTTGCCGACAGGTATTATGGCCCCTACAAAATCATCCGCAAAGTTGGGGAGGTGGCATATCAGTTGGAACTACCCAGTACCTCCAAGATCCATAATGTTTTCCATGTATCCTTGCTGAAACCACATGTCGAACAACATGTCCAGATTCTTCCTGAGTTGCCTCCTATGGATGAAGAGGGGCACATAATTTATGTGCCGAAGCAAATCAAAGGTTTCAGAGATCACGTGCTCAGGAACAAAGCCTACACAGAATACCTCATCAAATGGAAAGGTTTATCTGAAGATGAGAATTCTTGGCAACCTGAGAGCATTGTGCAAGACTACCCATATCTCCTATAGAGCTGATCAGTTTCTGCTGTATTTTTCTCATTCAAGGTAGCCTCATGGAAATTTTGAGGGCAAAATTCTTTGGGTAGGGATGGCTGTAATGAAGGTGGGAAAAGCATGGATTTTATGTGGGAAATAGATGGGAAAATAGTAGGGGAAATGTGGGAAATGTGGGGGACTATATAAGTCAACCCCAAAACGATTGTAAGGCAACTAATGATTTGACATCTAATCTACATCTCCTTGCTTCCTTCATCACCTCTATACTTCCGGTCCAGTCCTTTCTATCCCCCTCCCCTATTCCATCTCTATCTCTCCCTGCCTTCCGTGGCTTTCTCTCACTTCCCCATTCAACTTCACTGCAGAGAGGTCAGTGCCGTTGCAAAGACATTGAGATTACGAGGTACTAGATAGGCACGTTTCAGGATGGATCACTTGACATATGACCATATCCTTACACTCCAAGGCATCATTGAGGAGGCTAGACACAGGAGACAGAGAGTCTATTGTTGCTTTGTGGACTTCCCCAAAGCATTTAACACAGTACCATGCCTCCGCCTCATCAGATGACTCCAGGATTTGGGTTATGGACAGGAGGTTATATGGGTTGTAGTGGCTTTATATGAGAGGGTGACAAGACGTGTCCACATTGGCTCCAATTGGATAGAGGAGATTATGAGTACCATAGAGGTCAAACAAGGTTGTCCTCTATCACTGACCTTGTTTGGCCTCTACATTGATGAGCTCGAGACTACTATCCGGACACTAGGTAATGTAGGCTGCTCTCTTCCAGAGGCTACCATCTAGATCCTCTTATACACTGATGATGACGTTTTATTCTCATCTTCAGCCACAGGCCTTCAGCAGCACCTAGATGCGCTTCAGAGCTTTTGTGACACCCATGATTTGAAGGTCAACCTTGGGAAAACCAAGGTTATGATCTTCAATACGTCACGGGCCACTATGCACAAGGAGCAGTTCTTCCTCGATGGAGATCCGGTAGAGATTGTTCTTTTTTCAGGTCCTATTTTCACTATGCGTCCAGCTATGCAGGCCCGCCTTAGCAAAGGATATGCCTCACTTTCAGATACTCTTGTTTGCTCAGATGATTCGTAGCAAACCATATGTTCCTCATCAGATTATCCAAGCTGAGTTTGGTGCCTCACCTTTATAGCTTGATGATGCCTCCAAATTATCACATACCTTCACACGATCCAAGAGTATGGCTCGTCATCTGATGGTTGTCTCCGATTACCCTGGCTGGCATTATCCTCCTCTATGGCTCTATTTTCTGAGGGAGACCAGAGGGGTTGGTATAGCCGGGTTTGCAGGTGGTTCTCACATTTAGGCCTCAACATGGACCTCTTACCCCCCTTCCAGTACAGCCTCGATGCACCATCTACTTGTGCCTCCCCCACTGATCAGGAGGTCAACCACATCATCCGTGAGGATCTACTATAGCTCCACATTTTTTGGACATGGTTGGCCCCCCCTGAGCTTCCAGTGAACCTCGAGTTTTACCGCACACATTGTCTCCACATCTCACTAGAGGGATTCATCATTCCACCAAGACACATACAGCTACATTTGCGTCATGCACTTCGGATTTCTCTTGGTTAGTTTAGGGTCTCCTCACATCGACTACGCATCGAGAGTGGACGAGTTGACCTTTTGTGATCTACAGGAGTGATATCTAGCTATGTATGGATATATTTTTATAGTTTTATAGATTTTATGGATGTACATGGATAGTTCTATCCTTCGTGATATTACTTGTTTTTTTTTCAATTATCTTATGCTGCGGGATTGTGGGTCCGTTTTGAGACCACACCCACCTAGTGCATTGTATTGGATTCACTTTAGTCTCATAGGCCTTTTATGGTCTCCCGTAGACTTTAATAAACTTTCTTTTTTTCTTTCTTCCTTTCCTTCCTTGCTCCTAAAGAGGATAGACGAGGTGGCCTATAAGCTGGAATTGCCACAAGGGTGTAGGATGCATCCCATGCTTCATGTTTCTCGTCTTAAAATGTTCTTTACCCAAGTGCCTCACTAATTGAGGGTGTTGTTTTATTTTACGAGATAGAGGACAATGCAAGGCACAAACCAATAAGGATTTTGGACCAAGGAACGATGCAAGTTCGGAGTCAAGAGATACCCATGGTGTTGGTTGCATGGCATGGACAGCCTCTATCAGAAGCTACTTGATAATCCGTGTACCACATGTAGAGAGCGTTCTCATAGTTCATCATCGAGGACGCTCATGCCTTAAGAGAGAAGGAATGTTATGCTCAAACTAAGGTAACATGACCTCGAAAGGGTTGGTGGACATTTTCCTTTAGAGGACCGACTTTTGTATTATTTATTGTGCTTCAAGTGAATTGTAAAAAATTATAATTATCAAAGTCCTTGGTGAGGGTGAAAATGGCACATGACTAGATGGGTCTAAGGCTAGGGGCATTAAATGCATTAAATGTGCCAAGGGGCAAATTAATAAAAATGGTATCCCAAGAGAGGGGTAAAATAATACATTTAATAAGAGGCCTCATTATGATGACACACAACAATCTAGATCCATCTAGGGAATTGTGGGCTTTGGTATTCAGCATGCAAGCATTTCTCACATAGGTATTCATGGAAGCTTGTTGGACCAAAGATTGGCTAGGCAGTTATTCTTTTGTGCCATCCCTGTCCTCCTGTGGTTGAATCAGAATCAACACTCAATGTTCAGTTTGTTTTGTGACTGGTGACATTACGTACAAAATTTTGTTCCTCCATCCTTTTTTTGGGTTGTGACAAGGACTTAGTCTTTTACGAGAGACATGACTCTTCTTGTGCTCTTTCGGTACAACGAGGCTTGGTTGAGTCATGCTTTCTAGAGAACGTCTATGGCCTTCCTTATAGACCTACTACTTGTGCATTCCTCTATGGATACCTCATTGGAGATTCTAACGAGCATATCAGCATGGCATACTTGGAGATACATATACACAAAGTCTTTAGAGGGTTCTTCAGCCTTAACCTTGGACTTTCTCTACTTCTTTTATAGGAGTGTATTTGGCCTTGTTAGGGTATTTGTTGTTTACTACCTCGCATGATGTACTTTTCCATTAAGCTTGTTCTTAGTGTTACTTTAATGCTTAATAGAAGTCTTTTCTTTGAAAAAACCCAATTTTAGTAAAAACTACTTGTACTTTCGAAAATTTGAAGAGTTCAGAGTCACTTTTCAAACTCACCAATTCAAATTTTGCATTAGTTTGTGTGATGATGTGATTTTTTGTGTCGTCTTGAGTACATGCATGGACATTCAATGACATTTCTAAATCCGAAGCTCCTTTCCTAATTTTGCAGCCATTGTCCATCTGGAATAATTTTGCAGCCATCAACTTTGTATTTTCCACTTTTGAGGCAGCTTCCAAGCTGACATTTGAACATTGCATGAGTACCATGTTCTCATGATTTCCAACTGACATTGGAAGACTCTGTTCTGATTTCAGCATATCTTGTTCGGTCTGCAGCTTCCGAGCCTTGCGTCGCTGCCAACTGAAATGCCTGCAACGCTTTCTTGAATGATTAAGTACCTTGTTTTGAAATGAGGTCTCAAAAAAGCTGATGCTTCCTCCACAACGTACATCCCTGGACTTCTCATCACCATCACCAAGTTCCTTACAATTATCCTGTGGTTCCCCTTTTTTTTCGATATTCCTGCTTGGAGTTTCAACGTGCCTTTTGGATTGCAAATTCCCATTTCTGACTCCTGCAGGCATAAGCACAATCATTTAGGCAGCATATAGAGACTAATTCTTAAATTTTCATGTAGCTATTCCAAAGGAATGCATATATATACAACATGGATGAGTTAGGGAACATGCTCAAACTTATCACATAAAAAGTTCAGTAAACCACCAACTCCATCATGTAGAGTGGGGACCAGAACCAATGGCATGCCTACGAGTGTCATCAGTGCTCAATAGTGAGTTCAGCACTTCTATCAATCTATACTCATACACAAGCAAAAACATACATATTACACAAAGGTCATTGTAGTGAGCTTCTCCCTCAAAGCAATAGAGATGCAGGGAAGACTCGGCCATATTATGGGCTAGCACGTAGGGGGAAGGCCACAATTAACGAACATAACCCAAAAAGTTTTTTCAAATATATGTGAATCAGAATGGAATTTTGATTCGAGCACTTTAATATGCATCCTTCTTGTTGATAAAGTGCGAGGAAGGTTGCTGAAAATGAGATCCAAGAGGGAGAGAGGGAGAGAAGCGAAGTGACACGTTGAGAAGAAGGAGAGAATTAACTTCCATGCAAACTGAAATTTGTATACATACATATGTTGGCCTAAGGTTAGGCCTCATTTATTCATACCACTCATTGTACCTTATAAATTGGTACACATTTATTGTTCTACCCTTCATTTATTGCTGCCCCCTTACACATTAGATTGACATCATTATTTTAACTCTCACACTCCCCCTTAATGATCAATCTATTCTCTTTTACATTCATCATGTTTCTGAATTTTTCAAACTTATCTCGAGACAATGCTTTAGTAAGCATGTCTGCTGCTTGATCTTCAGTAGAGCAATAAACCAGCTCTATTTCCTTTGCTTGCACCTTCTCACGAACATAATGATAATGGATTTCAATATGCTTTGTCCTTCCATGGAATACTGGATTCTTTGCAATCTGAATACAGCTTTGATTATCACAATAAATTATTGTTGCACCTGCCTGTACTTCATGTATTTCAACCAATAAACTTCTTAACCATACTGCTTCACAAACAGCACTTTTTGCTGCAATATACTCAGCTTCTGTAGATGATAAAGCAACTGTAGGTTGCTTCTTACTTTTCCATGAAATAACTCCAGAGCCAAGTGAAAAACAATATCCTGTGGTAGATCTTCTGTCATCAACACTGCTGGCCCAATCTGAATCACAATAACCAGCCAGCAATAGATCACAAGATGCAACAAATTCGAGACCATAATTATAAGTACCCTTCATATATCTCAACAACCGCTTGGCTGCCTTCATGTGGCTCACTTTTGGATCTGCCATATATTGACTTAGGGCACTTACTGCATATGAAATATCCGGCCTCGTGATAGTGGCATAAATAAGACTGCCAACCAGTTTCCTGTAACCTGTACCATCCACTTTCTTTTCTTCTACATGTGAGGTTAACTTCTCATTCAATTCCATGGGAGTATGAATTACTTTTGAATCAGCCATTTCAAACTTTTCAAGTCCATCCTTAACATACTTGGATTGGGTAAGAAACATACTATTTTCTTGCCTCCACACTTCAATACCAAGACAGTAATGAAGCTGTCCCAAATCCTTCATGTCGAATTCCATTGACAAGCACTTCTTTATGTGCTCAATTAATGATGTACGGCTTCCTGTGATTACCAAATCATCCACATAAACAATGATCAGCAATAAATCTGTATTTTCATAGAAAACATAGAGATTGGAGTCATTCTTACTCCTCATGAAGCCATTCTTTGTAAGATACTCATCAATCCTTGAGTACCACGCCCTGGGAGCTTGCTTCGAGCCATAAAGCGCCTTCTTAAGCTTACATACAAGCTTCTCTTTACCTTTGATTTCAAAACCTTGAGGTTGTTGCACATATACCTCCTCTTCAAGAATGCCGTTGAGAAAGGCAGACTTGACATCCATTTGTGCAACTGGCCACCCATGATGAGTAGCTACTGCCAAAACCACTCTTACGGTTGTCATTTTTGCAACTGGAGCAAATGTCTCCTCATAATCAATCCCTTCTTGTTGCACATAGCCTTTTGCGACCAGCCTTGCCTTGTACTTGTCCAAGGTGCCATCTGCCTTATATTTGATCCTGTAAACCCACTTAGTACCAATGGCCTGCTTCCCATGAGGTAACTCAACAAGAGTCCATGTATTATTCTTCATAATAGAATTGTATTCTTCTTCCATTGCTTCTTTCCATTTGCTGTTTTTAATTGCTTCAAAAAATGAAGTGGGTTCATCATTAGAAAACACTTTTGCCATCAAAGCAAAGTTGAAATGTAACATACCTTTGTCCTTAATTCTTTGTGATCTCCTCAGCCCATCATTATTACTGTCAGCCTGCTCCAAAATACTACTATCTTCAATAGTTTTAATGTACCATTTTGGCAATTTCTTCATACCTTGTGCATTGTCTGTATCACCACCATCAATAGGAACTTCATTTGGAATGTTTGGGACTGTTTCATGCATATCTTGAGGCAGAATACCTTCATGAATACTTGCTGGCCTGTTTTGAGCTGCGTTGAATCCTTCATCCTTTATGTCTCTGGTCTCCTCATCAACTTCAAAGAAAATGAGAGGATCTACTTCTTCTTCTTCCAAATGAAAATCAGCGCTGGTTTTTGTCTCATCAAACAAAACATCTCGTGTGATTATAACCTTTTTACTAACAGGGTCATAAAGTTTGTAAGCCTTTGAACATGTTGCATATCCAATAAAAATACACTTGATTGATTTATCATCCAATTTCTGCCTATTTTGCTTGTGCACATGAGCATATGCCAAGCATCCAAACACACGAAGATGAGACACACTTGGTTTAATACCATAAAAGACTTCCTCAGGAGTCATACCATCAAGCGCTTTTGTTGGAGACCTATTTTGCAAATACATGGCTATGTGGACAGCCTCTGCCCAAAACTTGCATCCCAATCCTGAGTCTTTGAGCATACATCTTGCTCCTTCCACCATAGTGCGGTTCTTTCTTTCCGCTACTCCATTTTGTTGAGGACTATAGGCTGTAGTAAGTTGATGAAACATACCACTTTCATTGCATAACAAATCAAATTCATTTGACATAAACTCACCTCCTCTGTTACATTTTTAAGAGTACCAATCTCACCATTTTCAAGCTTGATAGGTATGTCGCCGTATCCTTGAATGGTTTGAGTTGAATCATCACCCAAAACCACTTTGTTACTGCCTTTTTCATCAATATATTGAGAGAACCAATCACCATTGCCCGTCATGTGTGCCGTGGCACCCGACTGATTTGTATGACCAGCCATCAACAAAAACTCATTATTATAATTTCTTTCATCATTTTGATTACCTTCTCCCACAAAATTATTTCTATTTTGCCTTTGCCAATTTGAGAAGCCTCTGGCTCTCCCTCTAGATTGTTGTGCATGCTGTTTTATTTGACATTCACTTTCCACATGACCATCCTTCCCACAATAATAACACGGGCCTCTTCTTGAAGTGTAAGAGCTGCGTCCTCTTCCACGAAGGTTGCCCCTATATCCTCCTCTTCCACGAGGGATAAATTGATTTCTTTCTTGATAGGCGGAGTTCGAATCTCCTCCTTCTTGGTGGCTGCCCTGATTTTGCCTTTCATTATTTCGATTCCATCCACCTCTTCCACGGCCACGCCATGGTCTACCTCTCACGGTGAATGCCTCATCCTTGTTCTTGGAACTCTTCGTCCCGCTTCCTTGTCTTCTTAACTCTTCTTGTAGCAAGAGAGCACTCAACTCCTCAAAGGTAGGAGTGGTCTCCCTCACCATTAGGGAAGTCACCAATTGTTGCCATGGTGAATTGCTTTCATTCATAGTAAGTCCATTCATGGCAATGCTTACCATATCCACATCTATCACCACTTCATCCACTGAAAGCAATTGGTCAGTGATATCTTTCAAACGAGTCAAATAGGCAGTGATTTGCTCATTTGGTTCCTTCTTAAAAGCATGCAACTTTTGTTTAAGGAACAATAACCTTGTTGTATTTACTGATTCAAACAAAGTTTGAAGGATTGTCCATGCTTCATTTGGAGTTGCAGCACCACTTATTTGAGGAATGATGCTGTCCTTCACATTCATGTTGATATAACAAAGAGCTTTTTGAGCTCTTTTATCAAATGCTGCTTGAACTTCAAGTTCAGCTACATACCTTTCATCCTCAGCCCTTTTCTCTTGAGGTGTCATATCTGGCACCGTTACTGGCTTCATTACATAAGGCCTTTCATCTTTGCCTTCCACAATCTCCCACAAGTCTTTTAACTTCAAGAGATTTTTTATTTTAAACTTCCAAATTGGATAGTTTTTGCCATCAAGTTTCCCACTTTCTGGGAGCACAAAATCAACCTTGCTGTCCACCATTTTGACTGAATTACAGCAAGCAACAAATTAGAATAATTACCCCAAAATTCACTTCAAACACGCAGCGGATACCTTACTACTTTGGGGTCTTCAACTCCTCAATTTTAGAGGTCTTTGGCTGGTCTTTTGGGCTGCAAATCTTGATCACTTTCATGCCTTCATGGCATTCACTGATCTTGACTGGTCTTTTTCTTCATTCATTGACATGTCTTTCAAACACATATGGGCTGTCCTCTCTTCGTGGCTTCACTTGCCATAGGGCTGCCCCTTTTCTTATGTGCTTGTCTTTTGCTTGATCTTTAATCAAACCTTGCGGGCTGCTGCATTCTTTCCTTGGAGTCAAGGGCTTCATTCTTCGACACTTGTATGGCGTTTCTACCCATCAAACTTGGGCATTTTCTCGCCATGATAGGGCTGATTACTTTCTCACCTTCTTGGGGCTGATTCCACTTTTGGGGTCAAAAACAAGTCTGAAACCCTAATTTCGAGATGGTTCAGATCCATTTACTGATTTCTTCCACTTTTTGGAATCTTCTTTGAACTTTCACATGCGTAATCACGAGGGGAACGCTTCTATCCAACTGTCATGCACTCTCCCTGCTCTGATACCATGATAAAGTGCGAGGAAGGTTGCTGAAAATGAGATCCAAGAGGGAGAGAGGGAGAGAAGCGAAGTGACACGTTGAGAAGAAGGAGAGAATTAACTTCCATGCAAACTGAAATTTGTATACATACATATGTTGGCCTAAGGTTAGGCCTCATTTATTCATACCACTCTTTGTACCTTATAAATTGGTACACATTTATTGTTCTACCCTTCATTTATTGCTTCCCCCTTACACATTAGATTGACATCATTATTTTAACTCTCACACTTGTACTATGCGCATACAACCATCGAACACAACATATACACTGGTAAAGTTCATGCATCATTTTTTCTGACTAGCACATGTTTTGAGAGTTTGTGCCATTACCAGCATTTTCAACACCCACACTATATAGTGCATTGCACATATAGAAAGTATTCTTTAAAGAACTAACTTAGCTATTCTGGTTTTTACAGTAAGCAATGTCTTTGCTGGGGCACAGAAAAATACTCTCTTTTCTGGTGCAAAAATACTCTTTGTTTATATTGGAAATAAACTACAAAAGTAAAGAGGCATCCAGCAGCACTGGTCTTTCCCCTAGAGACAAAATGCTCAGCATGGGGAGAAACATCATTTTAACTTCAAGGTGTCACCAGAACAAATTAAAATTCTTCCATGCCTCATAAATTATATCACAATTTGTACATGGAACCTTACTTTCCTGACCTCAGATCGTTTACCACCTTGCAAGTTAAATCTGCTTTACCTGCAAAGCTGTCTTGCTATCTGCCTCATGAGTTGGATCTATTGCAAGAATACAAAAAGATAGACATGCTAACAATCCCTTACACAAAACACATGCAATAACACAGGTTGCGTAATGCAACCCCTACAGAAATAAATCTCTGCACAGCTGAGAACGTAGTATTAAAATAGCGATGGGTTGGAATCATTTGTTCTCAACATGTACATTCTTGTCAACTCATGCTCCAAATTAACCACCCTACTATTACTAGGAGTTCCTCAAGAATATTAAAGCTTCTTGCTCCTTGTGTTACGTAAAATTCAATTGGCTAAACAGGGATGTTTTAATACGCTCAAGCTGGGGTAACATGACCTTGGAAGGATCCGTAGACATTTTCCTTTAGAGAACCAACTTTTGTATTATATTTATTGTAAATGGTTAAAGGAATCAATGTCAAGGTCCTTGGTGAGGGTGTCATGACACAAGACTAGGTGGATCTAAGGCTAAGGGGCCTAGTGCAAAATGCCTAGGGGGTAAAAGTGGTGCATTTAGGTGGTGCCCTAAAGTGATGACATGTGGCATGCTAGATCCATCTAGGGATATGTGGGCTCTGTGTGTAGCATGCATGCACTTCGTCTTATGTATTGTCATTGGAGCTTGCTACAACAAGGGTTGGTTGGGTGGAACATATTTGTGCTAGCACCTGTGATTCCCCTTGAAGTGAAATCTTCAGTTCTATTTGGTTTTTGACGAACTTATATACAATTTGGTTTGCTGCAGTTTATTGGGTCGGAACATTTTGGTGTTAGGGCTTATTGGGTTGGCAATTTTGGGGAGACTAGTTGTGGAATTAGTCACAATCTTGGAGCATGTTGATGAACACACTTAGATGTTTGTATTGCATCTGTGCCTCTCAGCACTCCCACAAAGTGGATGAGCCTTACATTTGTTTCCCTTCACAATTCCCTTCCTACTTCGTGAGTGTCAATAGTGTGCAGTGGGAAAGAGGGGAGAGAAAGAAATTATTGTAGCTTGGGCCTTGCACTCATTCCAGCCAGTATGTCTTCCGGAAAATAGTCGGAAGTTGCTTGGTGACAACTAGATTTGACAAGTCGGGAGATTTATGTGATCGTGGGTTTCCTGCTCATTGGAGAAAAAGGCTCGACTGGTAGGTTTTCATTTGAAATCTGACAATCGTTTGGGTCTCTTGAACAATCATACCAACTGGAACTGGAACGACAATCATGATCAAGAATCATTGGCATGGGAAAATAGTTTTGTCAAATTTTTATTTGTAAATTTCAGTTTGCTTGTAGGAAATTTTAAAAGAAACAGGAAATCAGAAAAGAAAAAAGAGACTTGCTGAAATGGATGAAAAAGAACAAAACTATTTGCTGGACTCAAGGGATAAGGACCAGGTTTTTATACAGCCTGTGGATCCATCGTTGGCTGATAGTATTGGGCTTCTCTAAGATGCTTTAAATCAGCTGATAAATCAGTAAGTTTAGGCTAATGCAGGTCAAGAGAACTTGTGCAAAATGACGCATGATGTGATGTCCTCAAAGTCCAAACAGGGGAAAGGAAAGGCTCCATCAGATCCTGAGCCAAGTGTTCACACGCTTGAGCCAGTTAAACTTAAAATTCCAAACATTGCTAATTATAGTCCAGAGAAGTATTCTATTAGGATGGTTGAGTGTAGTATTGATGTGATATAGACCAGGTTACACAAATGGGAAGAATCATTCAGCATTTGTGAAATCAAGGAGGACAAAGTTGTTGCTACCACCTAGGAAGGGTTCAAAGCTGAATATAGAAAGCATTTTCGTCCTCCTGACAAAGAATCTCCAGCTTGGGATTGATACTGAAATCTTTGTCACAGAAACCTGTCAATAGCTGAATACACTGACAAGTTTAAGGAATGTGTCATGAAAATAACAAACCCCCTTGAATTGAAAAGCATGTCCTTTCTCTTGATGAAGAATCCCCAGCTTGGGATGGATACTCAAATCTTCATCATAGAAACCCATCAATAGTTGAATACACTAACAAGTTTAAGGAATGTGTCATGAAAATAACAAACCCTCTCCCTCAGTTAGTTCAAGTCAAGGATTTTACTCATGGAATCAATATGACCAAATAAAAATGGAAGTTCGGGCTAAGTATGCAAGCTTGTTGGATGAAGCGATAGCAATGGCCCTAAACAACAAGGATGCAAGAGGCAAACCAAGTGGGTCTGTGCAATCAGGAACTCAGTATGAGTTTCAAAGAAGACTGTGTTTCAGAAGAAATGGATTTCTAGGTCAAATGGCCCGTAGCCAAGTGGTGGAACCAAGGGAAATCGATTGGGGATTCTGGAAAGCGAAGTACAACCCGTGGGGTGAAGTGCGAAGTCACTCCAATGGCAGACCGGGCTTGGTCGAAATCTTCTCTATCCCCAAAACATAAAGAAAAGGCAAGGAGAGAAGGAAAAGGTCAATACTTAAATATTGAGTGTATCTATTACTAAATTAGTTAAGAGTGCATCTAATCACATTCTTTTTTAGCCCGCAAAACGACAAGATATACAATCTTTACTAGGCCCGAGTTAATTAAGATGAAAGGGCAAGTGGCCGGTCATGATGTCATTGTGTTGTTTGACTCAATGTCAATGCACAATGTATTTAACTCAAAACTGGTAAAGAGACTAAAGCTAAAAACCAATCATCTGGCTATATGTATACAATCCAGATGGAAGATGGAAGTTCAATTAAAGTATGGGACCATAGGATTATCCAGTTGGAACTACAAGACTCTGCAGAGAAGGTGGATTTTGAGCTCGCCAGGGTTGCTCACGTAGATATAGCCCTAAGAATGGCTTGGCATTATTGGAAAAATCCAACCATTGATTTTAAGCCACACATTTACTGATTAAAGATGGTCGGGAAAGATTATGTGCTTAGAGGTGAAAAGGGTTTACCTCAAGGAACATTGGTCTCAGCTATGGAAGTCCAGAAGACTCCGAATGAGTTTTTATGCTCATGTGTCGGTAGAGCCGATTAGCAAGGCATTGACTAGCACTGATGGTTTCCAAGATGGGAAAATGGCCGAGTTGGCAAATAAGATAGCAAAGGAGTTCTCTGATTGTGTTAGGAAGGAGTTACCTTATGCTTCACCTCCAGAGCATAATGTTGAGCAGAAGATTGAGTTGGTTCCAGGGGCAGAATCTGTAAATAGGCCTCCATACCAACTAAGTTTTACAAAAGAAGCTGGGGTGCATAGGCAACTGGAGAAATACCTCAAGCAGGGGCACATTCAGCCCAGTTTCTAACCTTTCACTCCGCTAGTGATTTAAAAGAAAAACAAAGATAATACCTTTAGCCTCTATATCAATTACAAAGGACTAAATAAAATTACCATTAAGCATAGGTATATGATGGCTTGGATAGACGATTTACTTGATGCGTTACATGGAGCCAATGTGTTTAGTAAGAGTGATCTTCTGAAAATTATGTATGCAATAAGCATCCCTCACATCTTTTTCTGAACTCCAGCTCCTGATCATGCTCCCTCCCTCCCCCCCTGCCCTGTCTACCTTGCCTCCTCCCCACCGTGCAAGCTTCATCACCCACCCCGGCATCATCCTGCTCATGACCTCCCTGCCATGCAGACTCCATCACCCACCCCGCCATCCTGCTCACGACCTCCCCGCCAAGTTCCTTGCCATCGACCTGAAGTTGCTCCTACTCACGGCCGGTGTCTACATGTGCACGACCTTATAGTCACAGGTCTTCCTGACCAGTCCTTGAGATGCCATGGTTTTGGACATCAGGAACAATCTTGTCCCCGTTTCACCACGACAGAGCCCTCCACTGCCCCCAGTTCAGCCTAACCGGCAACACAAGACTCCACCCGCCATACGACTACCCCACCAAGGGAAGAAGGATGGACAAAAGTGGAAGGGAGAAAGAAAAGACAAAAAAAGAAGAAAAAGGGCAAACAACCTCAAGCGGATACCCCCCTTGAGAGTGCAAAGGTGGGCCACAGTAGGTAGCAACAATCCGGAAAGGGGAAGGAGAAGGTCAGTCAGATGCCACAGCAAACCCCCCTCCCCATCCTCCAATGGCTCCTCCCCCTCTACCCCAACCACCTGCTGTCTGAGAGGAGGCGGGGGCCCAAGAGACAGTACCAGCATCACCCACACCAATAGCTAGCATCCAGACAGAGAAGGGGAGCCAGGAGCCACCACACGTAGCCAACACACCCCCTGACCCATAGGTTGCCAGCACCCCTCAGTCAGGATCCTCTTCATCCACTCCCACAATTAGCCCCTAGAGCTTTACCTCTGGAGTTCTACCACGCAAGACCGTGGGACTACTTGGATGTAGCCGGCATCGGTTCATTTCCTGCCTGCCTGGACGTCAATATCTTCTTCTTCCGAAAGGAGAAGGAGAGTAAGGTGTCCGCCCTCTCCCCCCACGATGGCCTAAGCTATTCTTTCACACTCACTAGTGATGGGACAAAGCAGTGGACTGATGCTAGTATATGGAAGACCATTCGCACACAGTCCTAGGAGCAAGTACAGAGATGGATCGATAGTAGAGCAGGTGATCTACTTTGGCAGAAGTGGTAGGAAGGGGATGTCCGCTTGAGATGGCACCACAGTGTTAAGCGGTTCCACTTGATAATTATTGTTTGTCCACCACTAGAGTGGATCTATCCTGCGGAGGTCCATCCTTGGAGGGCCTTGGAGGTAGCGAGCTTCTACGGCATATCACTGACAGAGGTTTTGAGCTGGCTAGAGAGAACCTATCATCATGGTATGAAGGGACTCACTACTATTGTTTTAGGGGATGGGACGGATGATCTAGCCTCTCCCTCTAAACCTTCATGGAAGCGCCTTTGTTTGCATACAAGACTTCCATTGACGGCTTCGCCATTGACTGCGAGCAGACAGTTGTTCGTGGCCCACCAGTCCTCGTCATGAGTATACGCATCATCTCTTGGAACGTCAACGGGTTCCATTCCTCTAGAACCCATGGTCCCAGAAAAATGATTTTGAGACAGGAGCCGGCTTTAGTTGGGTAGGTGGAAGTGTTCCTGTTACAAGAACACAAGCTTTCAACCTCACAGACCAGTAGGTGCGGTAAGGTCCTCGCACGACGGTCACACACCTATTGGGAGTCCTCGATCGATGAGCAAGGGAGGAGTGGAGGTGTCAGTACCTCCATCAGTGCTCCGCTCCTGCAGCGCACGTTTGTGGTCATGGCACATTAGTTCCAGGTCGAGCACTGTGGGTGGGCTTGGACATTGAGGGATCTAGGATTGGAAACCCATTTCCCAAAGGCGTGGATCAGAAGTATTGCAGCCCTCTACAAGTTGGCCTCCAGCCGAGTCATCACTGGAGGCCGGATGGGAAAGAGGCTCACCCTCGAGCACTCGGTACAATAGGGGTGTTTGCTAGCGCCCTATCTTTTCCTTTTCTTCGCAGAGGCCATGGCTCATTTCCTTCGAGCCCACACAATCGGACTTCAAGGAATGCGCCTACCTATCACGAATGATACAGAGCTTCTAGAGACTGAGTGTATGCAGATGACATGGCCCTTTATGTTCAGGACAATGTAGAGTCTCTGGAGAGAGTGAGGCTGGCTTTAGAGTTGTTTTGTCTAGCAACAGGGGCGAAAATCAACTAGCACAAGTCAGTCGGTTTTCTCACAGATCCTGGAGCCAGCTCATAGTGGGGTATTTTCCTTGGGTTTTGATGGATCCCTAGAGGCCAGACAACACGCTACCTAGGCTTCCAGGTGGGGTTGGATACCACGCCGACACAGTTCCTATCTCTCCTAGCTTCCATCCGACGGAGACCCAGAGCTTCAGAGTCAAGCCCTGCTAGGCAAGTTGGTTATATGTGGACTAACCCCACGAGGGCAAACATGGAAGCTCTTGCTTCAACATGGACTCGGTGCTTGCACTCCTTAGAGAGGAGGTGATTGGTAGCCCTCTACCACGTGGATCTTCACGTCAGCCCCGTTGACTCAACCTCGCGCCCCGTTTCTCCGTAGCCTCCTCATTGTCTAGAGGAGGTTGCAGCATAGCCTCTCACAGTTACCTCCTAGCTACCAAAAGGAGATTGACAAGCAGCCACTTATCTAGAGCAGCTTGGTGACAAATGGTACACGACAGTAGCATGGTGAGTGTTCCCACATCCCATGGGTAGATTGGGCACGTGAACCAGCACATTCACTTAGGGTTTGGAGGGACATCTTCAGTCAGCTAGACACAGGTGAGCTAACAACAGCAGCAGGTACGACGTGAGGGACCCAGGCTCGAAGAGCGGAAATAGACGCCGCTATTCTTGCAGGATGGATGATTCCCTCGATCACCAGTCAATGGTTCTCGGGCGATGAGAGGTGGTTGGAACAGTTTACACCGAGAGGCATTCCACTAGTAGTCACTGGTTAGACTTCTGACCCTTCGATACTTTTTTTCTTGGTCACAATTGGTAGCCGTCTTCAAAGGGATTTCATTGACTAATCCCCTTCTCTCCCAGTAGCGCATTCGAGTTGTAGGGCTGCACAGGAAAGAATGGCATATAGACCCCCTAGTGGAGCAAGCCCAGGATTGGAGACTCTGGATATGGGAGGATTGCACCATGGCACAGGTGGAGTGGGATCCAGGGGAGTGGCGCTAGCCACCACTCGATTTTTCGGAGAGCTCAATTCCATTCTTTTCCTGCAGCGCGGGCATTGGCAGGCGTGTGCTTGGGGCCTTGCAGCGCAGGCCACCTATCCAGGCGCACAAATGGTATGCACACTTATCTTCCTTCGTGCTTTTTGGAAGACCCTCTAAGCAAGCTGGCGCCTGAGAAAAATATCCTACTTTCTTTGGATGGTGGCCCATAATTGCTACTGATGGGGAGTTAGCTACGATAGATGGGATAGAACGGGCGGTGCCAGATCTATCAGCAGGACGAGGAGCCCCTGAAGCACTGCCTTTGGGATTGCACACACACCCAGGCAGTGTGGAAGGGAGCCATGGGGATCCTAGCACAGGCTGCACTTGAGCTAGGACCGATCACTCAGGGGGCCTTCTGTTGGTGCAGCACAGAGTTGGGGCATCACCTAGCCTACGAGTTCTCGCCACAGGACTTGGTTCTCCTTGTTACCTAGGGTACATGGCCACACATGGAGAGCTTCCCTTGGTAGCTGACAAAGATAAACGCAGGTGCAATGACCCGACACCCAGTTTGGGAGATCACTGGGAGCATTATGGACTGGCACACTTGGACCTCTCGATGCTCGCAAATACTAGGAGACCAGGTGCCATCTATGACATAGATCCTAGCTGACACCTCAAGCACGATCACGCTCAAAGGTCAGTGGGATCAAATTCAAGGTGACTCCTAAGCAGGGAAGGAAAAGAGATGTCGTTTCTTTCGCCATTGGGATCATCAAGAGCTCTTTTTCCAGCACACCGCTCAAAGTCTTCAGTGGCGATACTCGCCCCACTGTGGCTATTTAACCACACCCAACTAATTACGCCCTGAGAGGCTTGTACATCTCTTTTTGAGTTTCTCTAAGGCTACATCCATTTTGTGACAGCAGCCCACCGGCTGTAAGGCCATCTTGTATTCTCGTCTTCAAAGTAATATAATCAGCCACAACCACACCCTAGATTCGCTCAATCAATCTAGGTGGCATTACTAGCTACGTCATTGCTTCGCTCAATCACAAGCACACACATGACTACATGCTAATGATGTATTCCCATACATATGCCATACATGAGTTTGCATATTTCAACACCCCATTTTGTGACAGCAGCCCACCGGCTGTAAGGCCATCTTGTATTCTCGTCTTCAAAGTAATATAATCAGCCACAACCACACCCTAGATTCGCTCAATCAATCTAGGTGGCATTACTAGCTACGTCATTGCTTCGCTCAATCACAAGCACACACATGACTACATGCTAATGATGTATTCCCATACATATGCCATACATGAGTTTGCATATTTCAACACCCCCTTCAAACTCATGACATACAAAAGAGTTTAGGCATAAAGTGTCTTGGTCATCCATGACTAACTCAAGGACATGTCCACCTTGAAATAGCTCAAACGCACAATGGGTTGTTCCCTCAAGATAGGAGAGGCAATCTTAGCTTCACTATTTGTGGCTTAGAGGTGCGGAAGGTTTAGGAGACTTGGTCTCGGAGGCTTAGCCATGACTGAATACAAAGAGTTTTCTGGGGGTTGATTACATTGTCATGAAGAGGCAAATGCTAAGGGAATACATCTTCTACGAGCAATCTACCATTATAAAAAGATGTACAAGGAGCTTTTGAAGCACTCTTCTTCCTCACAGTCATGCTTAGATTCTAGTGTTGCTCTTCTTCTTGATCTTGATTTGCATCATCTTCCTCTTGATCTTCAGCTTTGTCAGTGCAGCTCATCATCTATGCTCTTTCTACCTTCTTCCTTTGAAAACAATCTCTCTCCCTGTTTCCAGGCTTGTGAGAAAAATCACAAACATTGTGTCTTGAAACTTGACCTCATCTTTTCCGTTGTACATTTGTGGTAGAGCATTTCATCCCTTGAAGATGCCTCTTGCTTTGGCTTTATCTTCTTTTCTTCTTCAAGGAGAGTGCTTCAACCTCTACCAATCTTGAAGCTAGCATATTGGTGAGAGTAGTGACAACATTGTCATACTCTTTAAGAAGAGATTTGAGCGACACACCATTAGACATATCTTCATCAATTCTACAATCAATGCTTGCAAGTTGTGTCAACAATCCTTTCATACTTCAAATGCAAAGCAAGAGAGGAATGAGACTATATTTCCAACCTAAACCAAAAGGAAAGGCTGGGGAGAAGTGTTGATTTCAACCAAGCGATCAACTCCAAAGGTAAATGCAAGTCTTTAAGTGGCGAAAGAAAGGATGGCAAGGCTTGCTAGGAAGCCATGTTGCATTGAATGATTTTGCTTCGAGCTTTGGGATTAAGCCCAAATAGAGTGTTGAGTTGCTCCCATGTATCCTTTGCCAAATCACATCCATCAACATGAAGAATGTAGGTGTCATCAAGATCTACCTAATGATATCTTGAGCCTTGTCGTCCTTGACATCCCAATCAATAGCTTGTGCAGTCCATGGCTTCTTCTCTTTACCATTGGCAATGTTCCACAGCCCTTTTTTCATGAGTTTAAGCTTGATTCTTGTCTACAAAGTGTGGAATGCCTGGCCCTTGAACCTAAAGCTTAGTCCATCATTGCTTTAAGGCATTGTAATAGTATACAAGGTTCAGAATGTAAAAATTTTAAAGAGTGAACAAATATTTAACAAAGTAGCACAAGAAATTCGTTGACTGCGTGATGTTCAAGATCTAGCAAGAGATGAAGAATTGAATTACTCTGAGGGAAAATAAAGAGGTGTGAGAGAACAACATGAACCAAATGAACATCATTGTTCATGGTGCAAGGAGAGGAGTTTGGCAAGACTGGAATGCCCTTTTTGCTCCCTGGGAGACAAAGCACAAAACAGCTTGACTTGCAGATGTGATAACTTTCCATAGAGACCTCGAATTGCAACAATTTGTAACTCTCAATGTCCTTTACAACTTTTGTTAAGACACAAACCTCAAATTCTTCATGCATCTTGAGATATACTCTCGTATATTTTCAAATATCATAGACGATTAAAGAAGACAAATACAAATGACCTCATATCATTGTCCAGCTACTGCTAAGATGAAATTTGTCAACAAATCGAGAGGGTGAGGCAAATATGATCTACAAGGTTTCAAGAGAAAAGAGGGCAGAATAAGGAAGATGAAGAAGGAGATGGAGAAGATGATGACATGGCTCTTGTTAGCTCAAGGAGAGTCAAATGGTGAGGGTGGAAGATCCTCATGCTCTGATGCCATGTAAAAAAATGTGAGGCAAGATCAATCAATGGAGCGATTGAAGCATTTGAAGAAGAAACACAATTACTTTATTTATGAGAGAAGCCCAATATAAAGGCAAGAGATACAAGTCACTTGACATCATAAATCACCTCAGACATGGGAACCCAAGCTCTTACAATCACTCGATGATTCTCTCATCACACCACACCACACATTGCTTAGCTCAATCACAAGCACACTCTACTAGAACACTTCTAGTCCTATGCACACACATGACTACATGCTAATGATGTGTTCCCATACATATGCCATACATGAGTTTACATATTTCAACATTTTAATCCTTCGAATGGATGACACCCTATAACCTCATAATTAGCATGGAACCAAAAGGTAGACCGCATTGATTAATAGGAGAATAGAAGGCCCGATATGAAGAAAGACTGAGAAAAGGATATCACAAGTAATGTTTGGGTATGCGCTCATTGGGCGATCAAGGGACATTTGGGAGAAACATTGCAGGTCATATTACAACACAATAAAATTGACAAAACATGGGACTGAGAGGCAACATGCCTAGATGTGGGATGGCATAAAACAAAAGACCGGTTTCATAGAAAGTAAGCATAAGCAAGTATCATCGAAGCAAGTAAGTCATGTCATACAAAGAGAGGAGATTGAAAAGCAATGCAACTCCAAACTGATTGCTTTGACCAAAATCTTGTAACAAGTGCCCTAAAGAGTGATAGGCCTCCACTGCAAAATAAAGTCCCTACCACCCCCCTTTGAGAATGAGATGAATAAGACCCTCTGAAAGGGAATATGGCATAACACGTGTCCCAAATACTCTACAAGGTTGAGGTAACATCATCACCAATTGTATCCCAAATATAAATAAAGAAGGATGGGGAGAGCCCATCCAGACCAGGGCAACTTGCCCTTATAAAGAGCAAAAAGAGCATCCGAAAACTTGTGTGTTCATGAAAGGTGTATTAGATAGTCCCTGTTGAACTAGGTCTAGTAACACTAGAATGCACTGCCAAATACAATCTTTGGCATTAGCCGTGACCTAAGAAGAAGCATATGCTGTCAAAAGAGAAGCATAAAACTCTATAGCAATATCCAACACAACATCCGGATCTATCTAGAAGTCACCATGTGAGTCAATGAGTAGGGAAACCCTCTCTCTTCCATGTCCGGGTCCAAGAGTAGAGAAGAATTGCTTATTGACTATTCCACTAAATTGTGTCCAAAAGGCCTCTCAGGCATGGAAAGCATACTCTGTCTCCTGATCCAATAAATCCCACTGTCTCTTCTTGAGGTCACCTACTCCAAACAGCATTTCCTAACACAAAAATCAGCAAAGGTGTGGTCGCCTATCCTTGCAGCATTGTCAAATTGCAAAAACTCTTCCCCGAAAACTCATTCATGAGGTCGCCCTGCTCCATGCTCTACATACAATCAATTTCCACTAACAAAACACCCAATTTTCAGGTCGCCTAGCTTTTCATCTTGTTTTGGCTCAAAAATCCTCATGTTCTTGAGGTTGCCCACCTCTTCCTGCCTTTGGCTCCTGTTTCCGGCAAAAAAGAGGTCGCCCAGGTCTTCTTCACTTCCCGGCATAGTTTTGCAACAGTTCTTCATAGCAAATGCTCGTTCCTGACCTCTACTTACTATCCACTGCCTCTTTTCAGCGATTCCAACTCTCCCAGCTCAAAATCTGCTCACCAAGCACGTGCAATCGGCTCTCTGGCCAGCTTCCTCAGCATCTACAGCTTCTCTGCTTCATTGCTTGCTCTATCTCTCCCCAGGATAATCACAAATGAGCTCCCTTAAGCACAAAACAGGCACCTACTCTAGAAGCTTCTTGACCTGACACATCATCGCATGTACACCAGGTGTCTAGAATTGACACATACTACTTCAAATCAAGCTCCTATTGACACACAGGTGTCCAGTAACAGCCCACATGACACCTCACTGCATGTCACAGGGTGCATTAAACCCCTCTTCTAAAAAGTTCATTGCACTGCCTCCATGAACTTTTTAACACTCTCTCTACTTTCTGTCTCCTACACATTAACATTTATTTCAGCAATCACTAAGAGCAACGGAAATCAATTACATATTCAAACTGCACTCAGTTTTGCACAAGATATACATGTTTTGGGTTTGTTTTGCTCACACATCATATGATTCCAAGCTACATCCATGAGACCATAGTAGAACACACACACTGATCCCCACCAGTTTCCCATTACCAGCTTTTTGCCACCGTCTACTATAGCACCACCAACTGCCCCTCGCTAATTTGACATGGAGATTGTTCCAAAGGAGCCACTCAATGTTTTCAGCTCACAACCTCGTACATGGCTCAGATAGACAGATATACATATATCTCACATGTGGCTCTTGCATCAGTTTCACTATTTTTTATGTTTCTATCCTTTTTATGATGGGCACTGTGGCCCATTTTCAAACACCCTATCATGTTTTTTTATATGACTTCTTTCTATCTTATAGACTTTTTTGGCCCTTCCTTTTTCAAGCTCCTACACATGCTGAACTCATCATATAAAAATGTTTCAGTTACAGTAATTTAACATATTTGTATACTCTCTGGTTGTACACGCAGTTGGCTTCTCCCCAACTGTTGCACTTGGCGAAAGCCAACACTTTGACTAAATCATAAACAAATATGCAATTCCTTAGAACAGTTTTCTTGATCTTATTTGTGCTCAGCAAATACATGACAAACGTTCTCTCAAGTTTCTTTTCATTATTAAATGAAAAAAAATGTCTTAATGGACCAACAAACTCATGCACAAACTCTCCAAGCTAACATTTAGCTTCTTAGTTTTTTAACATATAGGAATGATTAAGCTAGATACCATTCCTACGCTACGTTTTTGCATGCCTCTTCTTTGGAATACCGTAGCTTTTATGTTTCATGATGCAATACAAGCTAACATTCAACATACAATTTCATATCCTCTTCAGCTAAAGATGATTCCACCTGTACGCAAACATGGCCTTAGATTTCGACCATGTACAGAATCCAGTACTGAAGTACCAGCAACCTGCATGTAGCACTTGTTTGAAAGTGGATGGAAAATATCCGCATATGATAGAAGGTATAGCATGCAACAGTCACCAATCTGCATTCAATGCAAAATTATACAATCAAATTGTGCAAGTAAAGTCCATGAAATACAAAAGAAATCTGCTTTAAAACCATTGTTTACCACGACACATCCCCATTTAAACAGTTTACAGGTTTTCTGTTAAATTTCATCTTCAAATGTTGAACATTAAAGAACCATGAAACATAACTCTTGACACTAACAAACTTGGTCTTACACGAAAATCAATAAAAATATCAAAGATAAAACAAAAAATTTTAATTCCAAGCATACCTACACAATTGTTTCAATGCGTTTGAAACCTTTTAAGTTTTAACTCCGAAATTGGGTATATTAGAAAAGCATCAAAACTTGAAATAGACAATTTGTAATGAAGGACCTAAGTTGCCACCCCACCCTTTGTAGGTATCGTGATTTGACATCTCTCTCTCTCTCTCTCTCTCTCTCTCTCTCTCTCAGAGGATTGAGCATGCATGGCACATGGGGCGGGACCCCATGCGCCCACAGCCTTTGATTATCAGATTCAAAGACACCCAGGCCCGACTTACAGTGCTCCAACAGCGTGCCACCCTATGGGACCACCCTACCATATTCATGGACGAGGACCTTACAGCGTTACAAGTGGACGAGCGATGTACCCTTCTCCAGCAGCGAGTTGCAGCCCACCAGAGGGGAAGTGGGCCATCGTCCACGATGGCTGCCTGCTGGTTGGACCCCACAGCAGAGCCCCACCAAAAACAATAGCAAGTCCCCCCCCCAATAATAGGGAGACATGGTCTATGAGACTTAGACTCAACACCACGTACCATGGCATGCACCATATGGAACTATAATGGTACCCTATGGTCAGACCCAAAGAATTTCTCAGAGTCATACACTAGACAAGACATAGTTTTCTACACAGAGACACACCAGAGCCCTGAGGACCCACTTCCCCCGATTAGTGGTTACATTCGGGATTCAGCATTCCGTGAGGAGACCAAAGACACTGGAGGTGTTCAAGGCTCAGGAGGAGTTGCGATCCTCTTCAGATCATCCCATATTAGTCTGATCTTTGTGGTCAGACGCAGTACAAAAGCTCACTTCCTCTGGCTTTGTCTCCGATGCCCCCCTGCACATGATCGTTTTATTGCCGCCTGCTACTTCCCCCCCAAGACCATCACACTTCGCATAGATGCTACACGAGGATACAGAGACATCCCCCTACGCCATATTGTACCTAGACATTGTGGAGTTTTCCAGACACGAGTGGTCCTCCTTGTTAGGGACTTCAACGCGAGGACAAGTACACATTAGACATTCCTCCTGGATTTCCATTTAGATCCGGTCTTGTTACCTAAGGTGGACGTAGAGGACTCACGCTTCCCCCGCTCCTTGACCGATAGTCGAGCCCCTATCACAACATATGGACAGGCTCTCTTGGATCTCAAACGCATACATGATATGGTCATCTATAATGGGCTAGACAGATGGCCTACATCTTGCGCTTTCACATGCTTCCCACATGGAGGAGGAGTGAGTGTTGTTGACTATATTAATGGATCTCCTGCTTTAGCCTCATAGATCACTCACTTCCACATCACACCCCCACCCCCAGGAGCCGACCACACCTACCTCTTCTTCCATCTTATCGCACCCATAGCCCCACCTAGTTGCATTCTGCACCACACTACCTATCACAATATACACTTTGATCACAAATTCTCACCCGACTATTCAGCCCACCTAGCCTCTCTTCTCAGAAACAGACACCATACCCTCTCTCGATCACCAGGATGCCTTTATTACCCACTCCCTCCACAATGCCGCCTGCCATATCTTTCCATACACCACTCGGTCCACCCGCCCTCCATTGGTCGGCTCCACCCCTTGCAATAGTTGGTATGATGATGTGTGTAAAGCCATGCGCCGCACACTTCAACTCACAACCCAACAAAATGCTAAGGCTGACCCACACCTCACCAAGGAGTATCACCACCTTATCTACCACAAGAAGTTAGCCTTCCTATGCCAAAACGAGGACATACTACTATACATCCTATTTAGTAGCAACTCCAAGGACTTCTGGAGGAAGTTTCTAGAGCATCAATTCCCCACCCCCCTCACAAACACCTCCCTCTGGCACCCCTACGCACGCACACTACACGATGTTCCAAACCAGCCCCCCCTGGACCTCTACGCCACCCCACGCCCCACATCTTGCACCCTCTTCACACCCAAAGGGGTCACCCATGCAACCCTTCATGATGACCAAGCTCTGGCAACATTGTTTAATGAAGCTGTCTGTTATGCATTCCCCAAGACCTGGACCCTAAGCACCATTACACCCATCCACAAAGCAAGAGATCCCATGGACCCTAGCAAGTACATGACCATCATGATTGGGCATGTTATGAACCTGCATGGCATTTAAGTGTTTATCCAATGAATGTGCATCTCCCAATGCCCATGATGATTGGTTGTCACCACACCTGCTGATAGCCGAAACAGAGCACTTTTGAATCGTTCTTCTGTTGCCGAAACTGCAGCTGGATCACCCGCTCGACTACCTGTGAGAAACCACCAGAAAAAATCAGCTCGACGATGTGTTGAGAAGCAAGAAGAAGGGTCCTACAGGAAGAAACAAAAAGTGTCTTTAAGTGCTTGATTAACTAAGTTTGCAGATATTCGAGAAGGTACGAACGATTAACATCGTTATTGAGCGCAGTCATGGAAGAAACTGGAAGAAGCAAAAGAATTCCTCGTTTATAATATGTGATGTCTGCTATCCAGCTCATAAAGATGAATCAATGTGCGAAGCAAACAATTCCCTTACATATAATGCGTACATTACAGCTGGTCAAATCAAACGTCGGCAAAACGGTAATATCAAACTCCTGTCACAGCTCAAAAACGCAACAGCTGGTGACAATGGGGTGCAGTAGATAAACTTTTTAGATGCATGCAACGAAAGGGTCATGCCTGATCTTGTGTCCAGCGCTGTTCCAAGGAAACAACCCCGATCGGAGGCGCCGTGTCCGGCAAGGCTGCGTAGCAATCTTGCAGCAACCACAGATATTCGGCAGTGTCACCTTCTCGGAGCAGGAACGAGCTGGGACCTTCACAGCCAGAAGGTTGTTCGCCATGCAGCATTGTGCAGCTAGCATTTGTTGTTGGGCAATTCTTCGATTGGGAAGGGGAGAGCAATGTGGACAACAAATCAAAGAGAGTGCACAGGCGCCCAGAAGCATAGAGGGAAGAGAGGACTGGATGAGAGATATGTTTGTGATCAGTTTGATGCTGCATTTTGCTCCTCTTTCTCTTGGCCATGGCAGCTTCAGCTACTGCTCAACTACCTCAGCAAGCCCATTGGCACAGTTGTATCTCCCCTGCAAAGAACTACACTACAAGTCCTGCTCCACAAGGTTCATCAACTCATGAAAAACCACTCACAAAAAATAACCCACAAAAAGTCCTCCTCTACAAGGTTCACCAACTCGTGGAAAACCCAAATATCTCACCACAAGCTCAACCAGAATCCCCAGCTTATCTCATCATTTCAACAGCAATAAGCAACAACACAGCAAACTAAACCAGCAACAACTTCAGCTGCAACAGAAAACCCACCTTCAAGCCCAACAACAACAGCAGCACAACAAGCAGCAACAGCAACAACAACTCACAGAAACAATCTCACCATTCCAATCAAAAGAGCAGAGCAAACCAGTAACATGCCACTCAATCAACAACCAGGCAGTAACAGAGAGAATACAGGCACGCCATAAAAAGGATCTACTCGAAAAAGCATGTCACAACTAATCACTAATGTGATTTTCTACCAACAGGGGGGACCAATTCGAGAAAGCACATAAAAGAATGCTGTGATGTGGCAACCAGAGAAACAAGCAAGATGCTGTATTTAACTTATTAAGCTTAAACGATACAAAGCGCCACTTTGCCTCTTTAATACGTCAATAATTCGGAAAAATGGGCCCTTTGACTCACTCATGTTTTGAACAAGGTGAAACCAACGTGCCTTTAAGGTTACACGGAAAGGCACTAGGCCTTTCGAGAGGGAAGGTGCATGAAAGCTGGCAAGTGGCCGGAAGGCACCTGAAAGTTGGTGAGCCATCTTCAGGCATTTTTCATCCTGGAAATGTCAATTGGAGGCCTTTTCCGGTCATAAGATGGCCGAGGGAGGGGGGAGACAAATGAAAAGTTTTTAACGTCAGAGTTAAAAAACTTACATATGCCACAGGTCTGAACAAAATGCAAGCCCAAGATTCTATTAGAGATTGGAAGCAGTGAGGTGGCGTACGATATTTCTGTGTCACATCTCTATCCACGGGGTTTCACCTTTTTCGATGGAAAGGTTACCTCAAGATCTAGCTAGAAGGATGCAAAGATCTGATGGTCCAGATCCATCCTCCACTAACTGTGGGCTTAATTGTGCAATAGGGGAATATGTGTATACGAGTAGCATGGCTTGTTTGCATCTATGACACGTAGAGATTGAGCATGGATAGAGATGGGCATTTTAAAATGTCTTTAATTTTATGAAATAAAAGTTTTAAAGTTTTATTTATAAATCTCAATGAAATTTTAGTTTTATTAGCATTGCCCAATGGGCAAAGCTAGATGGAGCACTTTGCCCAATCGCATGTTTTGTCCATGTCAAATTGACACACGATGTTCTCATGATGTCATTGTGCATGACAAGTGTTATGAGCATGTGAAATTCTAAATGCAATGTTGCTTTTTTTAACAATTTTCCTAGAGTTGTTGCTACTAGAAAGAACACAGACGTGAAAGGAGAGAAAAGGTTTGAAGGGCAACAAATTTCGACATGAAAGTGAGAACAGCTTAGGCTACCTAGTATGCTTCTCTCTCTTTTTGACTCTCCCCCACCTCTTCTTGTTTGTTCAAATCTTCTTCTCCTTGGTTTGACAAACTTGTTTGTGATCTTTTCCAAGTTTTCGGGCCAAGTTTAGGAACACAGAACCACGGGCTTGCAAGCTCACATTCAGGCTACTTTGCATTGAGAATGAGCAAACTCTTTGGGGCAAATGGTGGAAGGAATTGAAGGCCATGCTAATAGAAAGAGGGGTTGCTTAAAACATACATAACTCTTTTAAATGAGCTAGTAAAGCTATAGAACTCAAACATGTAGCTTCTCCCTTCATACTGAGCAATCAAGGTAGATTATAGAAAAACAGTAACAATTGCTAGACCATGTGCATATGTGAGATCAGCGTGAACATTAAAGAAGGATGAAGTCTTGAATGCATCATATATTCCATAGTGATTGATTACTAAGCCCTCAAATGCAACGCCTTGCATTCTTGGTTCTAGGTCACTAATTTTCATGATGTGCAAATCTTTGTTTGGCATAGTCAGATTGAACGTCATCTTGATGTATCTTGACACATACATCATAGCAAAAAGGTTCCTTAGAAGGTAGTTAGTCATAATATTCTTGAAACTATCCTTATAATAAAGAAAAAATGAAGCAAATAAGATACATTATTGTAAAGTTACTTTTGTAGAATATTTATAATTTCAGCATTGAATTGGCTACTAGTGTATAGCAAAACATTATGTGTAAACAAACTAAAGAAGCATAGCATGTACATCAAGAACTATGAAGAGAGAAGTAACGTGTACTTGTATTACACTCTAAATTTACAAAGTACATTACAAGCCTTATTTTTGTCAATGTAATATGTGCATATGTTGCATTTATGATAGACTCTCTTGTTGGAAAAGTGTATACAAAGTGGACTTGTATTCATAACTAAAGCAAGTAAGAGTAAATCAAGATGTTGTTAGCCACTTGATTTCTAATTGGGATCGACGAAGATTGTCTGAATAAGAAAAGTAAGTATGAGTATGCACATCTTTCATAATTTGTGATACTAGCAATCTGTTTGTCTTCTTGTCAATACTGAGTTGACTTCATCAACAAAGAGCTTATTGCTTTATAATTGAAGGTTCCACCATAATTGTGGTCCACTTTATTATGTAACCCATTGCATACGAGTATGTTTTAAACTTGTATGGCATAGCATTTGCATCGTTAATAAGCTTTGGTGCCAACCAAGGATTGTGCATTTTGAATTCTATCATAGCATTATGATTATCTAGAGTTGCAAAATGTTTATATTGCATCTTGTCAAACCTTTGTTGACATTCTCTAACATCGATTGTTGATGCTGCAGACCAATCTGCAACTCCTACGTAAATTGTTATACTACTGAACTGAAGGAAGATTTTAGATCAATAAAGATTTTTGTGTAATATTGGAATTGATTGCACGACATTTATCGTTTCCAAGATAATACCAAAAATATGCATTACATTTCTCTTCACTAATTCAAAGCGAGCAAGTTGTTCAACAGGTACCAATGCTCTTTCAAAATGGAGTGAAATAAAGTCTTGCACCGTTCCACCATTCTAAAAATTACAAATCAACCAAAGTGGAGGTGTTGGAGTATATCCTAGTATCTTTATAATAATATGATGGGAGATCTAAGAAAAGTAGATGTGTCTACTCTTGCTTTGTATTGCAACACAAAGTAGATGCAGTGTGGATCTATGTTTACAATGTGTGTATCTTTGCAATGTAGTATTTCTCATCTTTCCTTTCTATTACCGGACTACTTTGGACCAACTTAACACAAGTAACAATTATTGTCAATATCATACTTAGATCCGGCTCAACTTGTTAGCAATGCAACCTACACTCACTTATATCTTGCATGGAAGGAGGCAATGCTATTTTCTTTTCACTTTTTTGCTTCATCCAATGAAAGCTCTCTTGTTATGTAACATAGAAATGTTGTACTATATATTCCACACATGTGATAGAGCTTTGGTCTTGTATGTTAACATATGTGAATACAACATTTTTGTGTCTTGACCAACAAGTGAGTCAATACATTCTTTAACCTTGTATGACTTTGTGAAATGATCATCTATGGGGCACTTATCCTTCAATTTTCTTTGAATGATTGATATTGTATGTGCAAAGTCTCTTTTGAATTGAAGGAAGGCACTCTTCATGCAATGCATGCCGTATGTTTCCCACGATCTCCATTTTCAAACTTGAATCTTCTTTGCTCTCTTGCTACTATGTTGCCCTTCCATGCTTCTCTTCAATCACTCCCCTCCTATCACTTGAATAGCTCCATATACCCTACCCCCATTGCACTTTATGAGTTAGGCAGGGCTTGATAGACCAAATATTTTAAAAGATGACGACACACACAACATGGGTTTTTCACAAGGTTCATTAATCGTGGCAAAGTAAGGGCTCATTCATGCACAGTTCTGCCTAGTATCTAGATCAATGAACACTTGGAGAGTCACAACTCTTCTTGCAAGCTTCCAAGACGTGGCATGGTAACAAGGTGACACTATACTGAACGCAAATCTACAAAGTGCAAAGGATTGAATTCCACAAGGGCAAGAAATTGCATTTTAGTGTGTGACATGAATCAAAAGTTTTCAAATGGAACATACCACTTACAGGATTTGGATGGGAAATCACATAAGAGGAGAGTGAATGGGATAAGACCGAAGAAGTATTTTGCCCAACTAATGGTAGCTTATAAGGAGTCTGACAAAAAAGAACCCAATGAGGATGTGCAAAATATGGAGGAAAAGGATTGAGAAGCCTTGGCATACATATCTTGAAATTACCTTCTTGGACATATATTTCATCCTTGACAATATTATATCTGGAGTGGATGACATTCTATCTACAATCCATGACGAAGAAGTATAAATTACACATCAATAAAAAGCATACACAAATGATTCTTAATACTAGTTTCATTTTTATATAATAAATAAATGACAAAAAATGGGCCGCTAGGAATATTAGTATCGCCATGGCTAACTTCTTGAAGATGTTATTTAACTTAAAGTTGTATTCTATTTATAACTCATGATGAACCAAGATAAAGTGTATATAGGTATAAGACTTACATGAGTATTTTTTGTACTTATTATATTTCTAAGAGGCTAGGAAGCAAAAGAAAAGAGTTTATAATGTAGAAGTAGAATGTAGGTAGCTATTAAATGCATAGCTAGTGTATATGGTAATTACGTTATCATGCAATCATAAATACAAGAAAGCATCCATTATAAGTATCAATATTGCAACAACAAATATGAGATAAAAATAGAATGGCCTTGGTATTATTGTGTGATGTAATGAAAGCGTCCATTATAACTATCAATATTACAATAACAAATATGAAATAAAAATAGAATTGCCTTAGTATTACTATGTAATGTAACACCTACCATCCTATCAGCATTTGTTTGCAAACATTCAAACTTGTTTGTTATGTACATTTATACTAAAGTAACATTAGTATTGTGTCTTATGCATAATACTAACTACACTAGTCATTAGGAAAATTCTGGACTCAAAAGAGGGCTGTTTCAATAATCATAAAATAATAGACAACCTGGATTGAGAGACATGAAATCTTGGCAACGATATTCACTAGTGGTGGGACCTCTGTACAAACCCACCTAAAATGTGGAGAAACGCTTATCTTCACGAAATAATAAAAAAACGATCACCTCTTAAAATATGTTACTGGTTTTTTGTCAGCACCTAACAGAATAAAAGATTGTTTTCCACATTCCTATGTTAAGACGTGGAGCATTAAAAAATTATTTTCACCACCCCTAGAACTAATGATTTTGAATGCTTGGAATAGAGAGATACCCAATCTTCTGGTTATTCCCTCAACTTGGTTTCACTTTTGAAATTCGAAACATCTTTGGCACCCAAAAGGACACACTATCCCTCATTTCTTGTTCCTTTCTTGATCCACTAAAGTGGTTGGCTCAGTCATTAACTTTCTACTCCTCCTTCTTTCTCATATGTTTGCTAATCTCTCATGGCAACCGAAAGTGGATTGAAACAAGCAAGGAGTAGTATCTCATCTATTGTGTTGTATAACATAAAAGACGAGAACGAAAAATGGATTCCCCAAGTATACAGGAAGTACTCTTGGGTCACTATGTAGCCAGGAAGCCATGGCCAATACCGAGTGAAGCGAAAGGCATCTGAAGACTTGGCCAAACATTGGAAAGGAAGGATCCTTGACTTCAAGATGGCACTAGGAGGGAAAACTGTCAAAGAAGTGTTGATCCAGCATGTATTCATGCAAAAAAAGAGATCAACATGGGACCATTGGAAGGACTTCCAAGACACAGACCACATTGTAAGTGCTTGTGTTTTGTATTCCAATGTTGCAAATAAGGTGAATGATATACATTTTTCTTTCTTGCACAGATTTGTACCCATCCGATCTCCAGGAGTGGGAGCCTGCACAATGCTTAACAGGATTCTTGAATGTCATACATGGTGAGGTGGGGGAACTTCAATATGAAGGCCGTGCACTAAGTGATCTCGTGAGAAGTAGAACATAGCTATTCAGAATCCTCCAGATCAATTTTGTTTCAAGCTAGATGGTCGGAAGGTTAGTAGAAGAAGAGAGCATCAAATCATTTGTAAAGATGTTGCAACCCCACATGAATTGGAGGCACTTGAAGATATATGAAGTGACCATGTATCTGTAAATGGTGACAATAAATTTTCCATATGCAATAAACTAATCTATTCAGAGCATTGCTTTTGTAGTGCTTTATTGTTTAAAACAATGTATTGAAGGCAAAAATATACACAATTGAATTTTTATATACACATAAAAGGCCTGAAGTAAGAAAACAAGAAGTAAAGGAACACAGTGTCAAATTTGATCCAATGATTTTGAAATCAAAAGTGCATTTACAATGGATGTTCGCTTTCTAATAACACTAATTATGTGTTAAAAAATATAAATGTACATGGGTAGTTACATTTTTACAGATAGCATGTAACAAAGCAGTACATTGTTGGAAGAAGAAATCCAACAAATTCATTCATAAGGAAAAAAAACTATGTATTAGTGAACCCATACACCTGGGCTTCAGGATGGAGCCATGGCTCTTCTCCCAAGTATGGAGCCCATCTAAGCAGCTCAGGGGGGCCTATCCCCCCTCGTGGATTTGGCGGGATGAAGTCCACTGGGCCATCCGGAGGCATTCGTTCCACAACCTCGATCATGTTCGCTATCGTTTCCTCCCTGAACATTTGGACGTCCAAGTCCACGTAACGAGACATTGATGGAAACTGCCATCACAATTCATGAAGGCATAAGATCAACATGACAATACACAAGAAGATAAAGAAGAGTATGCATGCATATGGGAGCTGAAAAATGCTTACATCCTCTGATGGGAGCTGAAAAATGCTCCGTAGCAGCAATAACGCGTTGAGGGAAACCCTCCACCCACAGCTATGACCATCATCTTGTTTGGGCACGCTAACCCTTCGGATGGTCATTCACTCCAGGGTATCGGTGTCCATACTGAGGCTCTCATACGCGGCCATTAGTTTACGGATGCTATTGCAAACAAATGGAAACAAAGACCAATCAGTATCCTGATCAATCCGGACTTCTAATTTAAACAATAATATGTGACATAATGATTTGAACTCACAGTAAAACATTTCCATGGACACCAGATGTCGAATTTGCAAGGTATACAACATTCTCTTGCACATCCACAAGAATAAGACTCCAATGGGAACTGCATCACATCCAAAATGATTCCTATTAGATTCAAGAAACGCATTGTGGTTAACTGTGAAGCAAGAGCACGTGCCAAAGGAAGCACTATATAACTTGTTTGTGGTAATTCATATAAACATCATGCAAGAGACAAACTCACTTTTCGTGATATGCCATAAAAATAACTTGAGTGTCGTCCTGCTGGACCTCCTGAAAGTAGTTCAGCACATCAAGGTAGGGAACTAACTCCACTACCAGAAGTGTTGAAACCAGCGAGTCAATCTAGTACACTCGATGCTGTACATCCTCGGGCAATTGCGATATAACAAAACTTCACAAGAAAACATATCAAGAGTTAGGGTTAATTAACTTTGAAGAGCTAAGAATGAAAAATTGTGGGAGGATAGAGAAAAGAGTATACCTTAAGACACATCTGAGCACTTTGTTGTTCACTTCTGTTCTAGGATCAAACAAAATGTTTATTTCTTCGGCATGAATTGGGAAATAACATTTATGGCCTCTAATATAATATGGTACATAGAACTCCAGCGGCAAAAATTGAAGCGCCTCCCTGTTCATTGCATGGAGCGTGCGAACATTCTCTCTTTTGCTTTGCAATGCAAGCATTGCAATATTATGCTCCCTGTTAGCGGCTGCCCGAAAATTCCCCCGGGCCTCATGCTTGTGCTCTGGAGCACCCTCTGTCACCTCTTGAATTCTGACTTTTTGAGTTGGCTGGAAGTCCAATATCTGCATCATTACTAGGCAAAGTAGCTTATCGTATCTGAATCGAAGGGCTGCGAGGCTGAAAAAGCCTTTATTCATGACGGTGACCCTGTGTGCATGGGCCGCAAGAACGTAACTGTCCAAAAAGAATTCGATCATCCAGTCCTCTGCGGCCTCCTGCAAGCAAAACAAGGCCGACGCCTTCCACCTGAGCAAAATTCCATTTCTCTCCGCGATCCTCCTGACAAGCCTCTGGAATGGTAACCTTGGAATAGCTGCAGTTGGTTGCTTCATGAATCGTTTTATTTCTCTCAGGACTGAAGAGTGCTATGCGAAATGCCTTTCTCTAGGCTGCACTTTGGACAATCGGGATGGAGTGGTTGGTTTCCTCGATCTTGAGGCCTTTAGACTCACCATCCTCTTCCCAGTAGATGACAGTCCTGCATTGTCCTTCGGTCTTGCTGTATGCCTTACACGAGCCATCTGAAAATGCAAACAGGAGCAGAAAACTTAGCAATTCCGTAGTAACACTATAAACAATTCACCATAACGCGAGAGAGGGTGGCCAAGAAAGCAATATGCAATTTCTCGCTTTATGTTGAATCCATTTACCATAACGCGAGATGAAGGGCCAATGAAAGCACAATCATCCTCCTCGCATTATGGTGAATCAATTGACACCAATGCGAGGTGGCTATCGCGAAACATCTCACCTTTGCTCTTGCATTATAGTGAATTGATTCACCATAACGTGGGACCAAGGGGTAGTCAAACCAAAACAATCCTCCTCGTGTTGTAGTGAATCGTTTCACAACAACAGGAGGATTATCGTAAAAATCTTACCATTTCATCTTGCATTTCGGTGTTTTGATTCACAATAACAAATAGTCGCAAAAAACACAAAACATTCAAGGAATATACAAAACATTCACCATAACGTGAGATGAGACACTGAAAGCACAGTCATCCTCCTCGCATTATGGTGAATCAATTGACACCAATGCGAGGTGGCTATCGTGAAACATCTCACATTTGCTCTTGCGTTATAGTGAATTGATTCACCATAACGCGGGACCAAGGGGTAGTAAAACCAAAACAATCCTCCTCATGTTGTAGTGAATCGTTTCACAACAACAAGAGGATTATCGTAAAAATCTTACCATTTCATCTTGCATTTTGGTGTTTCGATTCACACAGAATACACAAAACATTCAAGGAATATACAAAACATTCACCATAACGCAAGATGAAGGGCCACTGAAAGCATAGTCATCCTCCTCGCATTATGGTGAATCAATTGACACCAATGCGAGGTGGCTATCGTGAAACATCTCACATTTGCTCTTGTGTTATAGTGAATTGATTCACCATAACACGAGACCAAGGGGTAGTAAAACCAAAACAATCCTCCTCACGTTGTAGTGAATCATTTCACAACAATAGGAGGATTATCGTAAAAATCTTACCATTTCATCTTGCATTTTGGTGTTTTGATTCACAATAACAAATAGTCGCAAAAAACACAAAACATTCAAGGAATATACAAAACATTCACCATAACGCGATATGAAGGGCCACTAAAAGCACAGTCATCCTCCTCGCATTATGGTGAATCAATTGACACCAATGCGAGGTGGCTATCGTGAAACATCTCACATTTGCTCTTGCGTTATAGTGAATTGATTCACCATAATGCGGGACCAAGGGGTAGTAAAACCAAAATAATCCTCCTCGCATTGTAGTGAATCGTTTCACAACAACAGGAGGATTATCGTAAAAATCTTACCATTTCATCTTGCATTTTGGTGTTTCGATTCACAACAACAAATAGTCGCAAAAAACACAAAACATTCAAGGAATATACAAAACATTCACCATTACGCGAGATGAAGGGCCACTGAAAGCACAGTCATCCTCCTCACATTATGGTGAATCGATTGACACCAATGCGAGGTGGCTATCGTGAAACATCTCACATTTGCTCTTGTGTTATAGTGAATTGATTCACCATAACACGGGACCAAGGGGTAGTCAAACCAAAACAATCCTCCTCGCATTGTAGTGAATCGTTTCACAACAACAGGAGGATTATCGTGAAAATCTTACCATTTCATCTTGCATTTGGGTGTTTTGATTCACCAATACACATGCAACCGTGTTAAGATTCTAATGGTCCGTCGTCTGCTTTAAGGTGAATCGAATCATGACGATGCAAGATTCAATGGCAGAGGGCAAACAGTCGCAGAAAATACAAAACATTCGAGGAATATACAAAAAACTCTCAAAATAATAAAGTTAGATACAGAAACTCACATTTTATTTGAGGGAAAATGTACAGATTGTCATGTAGGAGGTTGAAAATCGGCTCAGTAAGGTGGGGTTAGTCAGAAGCTGGAGGGAAGCAAATAGGAGGACGGAGAAGGCATAATCGATGAGAGGATGAAAAGGTGGCGTAATTAACATGTTCGATTAGTCTTTAAAGCATGCACACGTGTAAGATGCATGATGTGCTGCCACGTGGCATTCATTGAATGGCCAGTGAAAAGACGGCGCATACATGTCGCATAGCATTTATAATAGTTTTAACTGCCTCTCTTGGATGCCGATCATTTATCTCGACACCAACGGCATTTATCAATCATCCTCCTTCAACGACCATCTCATCCAGCCGCCTTCATCACTCGTCCTCCCTCAGCGTCGTATATCAAACGACAAAGTCAAACCTCCAACTTCCTTCATCCCCCTCCTACGATCAACGTCGACTCGTTTTCCCCTTCATCTCCATCTCCATCTCCAACGTCAACCTCCTTCATCTACATCTCCTGCGACCAACGTCGACTCGTTTTCTCGGTATTTTTATCTCTCTTGTGCATCCTTCTCCTTTTCTTATTTCATTCTGCGAGGTTGACAATTATAATTCGTTTGGCACCTCCTCTCTCAGTATGGGTACATGAGAAGTATCTTTTATTTGTAATTCACCATAACGTGGGAGGTGGTGCCTAAGGATTCAAAAGTCCTCATGTAGCGGTGAATCGATTCACCATAACGCGATTGAAGGTCCCATTGGAAGCACAATGTGCCTCCTCACATTATGGTGAATTGATTCACCATAATGTGAGCGAAAGTGTCAAAGAAACCACAATATGCCTCTTCGCATTATGGTGAATCAAATTACCACAACGCGAGCGAATGTCCCATAGGAAGCGCAACATGCCTTCTCGCATTATGTTGAATCCATTCACCACACAGAGATTTTATGTTTAAGACCGTCTCTTGATTTCAAACCCTAAACTTATAATTTCCATGTCTTTTTCTAGACCCTTGTATTTAGCCATGGCGCGAGTTCATGTGGAGTTTGATGTGGACGAAGAGATTAAAGAAACACCTGCATCTCTACTTTATGACTTCCTGTACAAGTGTGGGCATCATGCTTTGCACCCATCGATTTCCATGATGTTCAATTGCGATTTTTCTCTGGAGGAGACACTTTCTTGCCATCCTAGATACTTTGATGAGGCGAGGCAAGAGTTTGATGGGCTCACTAATGAAGATACAATGATGATCGAAGGTAAAAACTACATTCATTTTAATCTCAAGGTGTCACTGGAGAAAAAGCAGCGGTTAAACATGGATTGGCACAAGGTGCCATGCGATAAGAATAGATCTTTGGCATGCCCAGCTCACAAAAGAAAATGCTGCTTGATGGAGTACTTTGATGCCTTCCTATGCTTCTTGCACATGAACGTGCAGTTTACAGACGAAGAATGTGCAGAGCCGCATGCCACAAATGACAGTGAAGACACTGTTTCTCATCAGGCTGGTCCCACCGATGAGGAAGGTGCTGAAGAGGAGGACACTCCTCATGTTATCGAGGAGTTCAATGATGAAGAAGAGAGGAAACTCGTGCGGTGATCGATATTGAGGCACTGAGAGGACAAAACACTGAGGTTGGCCATCTTGTAATTGAAGCAGATGAGTTCTCCCCCATCCCAACTCCATTGCTCCCCTCCTACCAAGTAGGAGATTCAGAGTATATATTGCTGACAGATATACAGCATGTATTTAACTTAAGGGAGGACCACTGCATAGCATTCATAGCCCAAAATCTTGAGGCTGATGACAATTTTGTGAATGATGATGGGATCAATAAATACCTACTAGTGGACAACCACGTGAAAGATACGAAGATCCTATCTGCTGCAGCAACCTTAAAGATGATCTATGCTGATGCTCTTAAGTATGAAGGAAAAGAAGCCACAGAGGAGGAGCTGCAAGAAGCAAGGGAAAGGCTGAATATTACCAGCATGGGGGAATTCAGGGATGTTCCAAGTACGTCAGCGGAAAAGGTTCCTGGTTTGAGCACTAATTTATGGCAAGACGCCCTACTTGAAGCAGATGAGAACCAACAAGTTATTTTCTTTTGCTGTGTTTTCGTACTCGTGTTGCGGATTTGGCTTTATTAACTTTGTCCTAGATTGTTTGGTGATGTTGTTTTTGGGCTAATGCTCCTTTATTTATTCAGTTGGAAATATATGAAGACACGTTCCTGAAACGTGCTTTAGGCAAGCGTATGGCCGGATTGGGCCACGATTTGATGCTAGGAATGTATGTACATCAACTCAAATTCCCTCAAGTTGTAGTCTTTCATGCTAGCTTCAGCAAGGACAATGCAATTTTCCACTGATGGCGATAAAGACTCTTTCGAGGTATCTAGGTGGCTCCCACTTAAGGCTGAATGCAAACAAGGCAATACTTTTGGAGCGGCAAGCAGCTGTTCGATTTTTTGGGGAGGGACCAGGACTTTATACATTGAGATGTAAATATTATTAAATGTATGCTACTTATGGCTTGGCATGTGGAATCACAGATCCAAATCTGTTGAGTGATTGCGGGAAGAAACATCTTCTTAGAACAGCAAGGCCAATGGAACCTGCTGTGCCATTGATAGAGGAAGAAGAAGATGTTGTAGAAACTTCATAAAAAAGGGCTCGGCTGGGGGATGTCTTAGGTCCAGAACAAGAGAGCTAGATTGTTCTAGTTCTAAAAAAGTTTCTTCAGATTTCTTGATACTCTTATTGATTACCATTAAAAACCATGAAATGTAAATATATATTGAAAACATTTGTATGGGACATACATGAAAGCTCTTCTTTTAAAAACTTCTAAAGTTACATCATTGTTTCATAACATGCATTTTTGCAAGGGACATATATGAAAGCTCTTGTTCTTTTAAAATCTTTTGAAGTTACATATAAATTGAAAACATTTGTATGGGACATATATGAAAGCTCTTGTCCTTTTAAAATCTTTTGAAGTCACTTTTGAACTAACTAGGCTTGCTCACGCAGATATAGCCCTGGGATTGGCTTGGCATTTTCGAAAAAATCCAGCCATTGATTGGAAAAGACATATCTACCAGTTCAAGATGAACGGTGTAGAGTATGTTTTACGTGTTAGAGATCAATGTCCCCCCTGGTTGTAAGGCCCCCAAATGAGGAGAGCCAGAGGGAGGACATGCGGTTTTTGGGGCAGGAAAGAGAGGGCCGCCAGGAGGTCGACCTGCAGTCGACTAGGGTTAGGTCGGCCAGCCAGTTAGGGTTAGGTCGGTTAGAGTTAGGTCGGCCAGAGGGGGTCGGTTAGCCCCTCCCTCTATATATAGAGGGCCCTCCTATCATTCCAGGATATCCATTGTTTTGAGTCCGTCTTTTGGGAGCTCTTGCCTCTACTGAAGCCCGCAGAAGCGTGGAGAAGGTGCCCTATTTTAGAGGAGGTTTTGCAGCCAAGATTGGACACCTTTCGTGGTGGTTGGATGCAGCTTTGCTGCCTTTGGTTTTGCCCACATCCCGTGGAAGAATCCAGACGTTGTTCTCCTCCAGATTGGGTATATCTCTTGCTGTATTTTCATATCTGTTCTTTTTCCAGCAACTCGTATTCTAACATGGTATCAGAGCCCCGGTAAGGAGATCCGGGCAGACAAGGCAAGAAGCAGGCAGGGCAGGCAGTCTGGAGGCATTTTGCAAATGTTTGTTTTCTCACATTTTTTTGCAAAACTCCCGGTGTCACCCGGACCTTAGTGGGGACAAGGCAAGAAGCAGGCAGGGCAGGCAGTCTGGAGGCATTTTGCAAATGTTTGTTTTCTCACATTTTTTTGCAAAATTCCCGGTGTCACCCGGACCTTAGTGGTAGCACTCTACTCCAAGAAAGCCTCTCCCTCCCTTACTTCATCGCGCATCGGGTCGGCTCTCGTCTTCCCCCGTGCGTATTTATCCTTGTTTTTTTCAAGGCAGTTGTGTTGGTTTTGCTGGAACAGTCCAGTACTCAGATTTGTGGACTTTAGGCCATCGGCGCGATGCCTAAGTTAAACGCTTCTTCCTCCATCAATATCCCCTCCGTCGCTATCCCCTCCCCCTCTTCTCTTTCCCACTTCCCTACCTCGTTCATCCCCAACTTTGGAGAAGCAGGGAAGCTAGACGGGACTAACTATCCCATATGGAAAGTGAAGATTCGGAGTCACCTCGTGGCTCGAAGATTGTGGAAACTCACAACCGGTGTGGAGGAGAAGCCTGCCGATGAGAAGGATAGTAAAGGCAAATTAGTGGTACCCGTGGATCCAGAGGAGCTCGCTATTTGGGAAGACAAGGATGCACAAGCCCTGGCTATGATCATTGGCACGACGGCAGATGCGGTCATCCCACACATCCAGATGGCAGACACGTCAGTGGAGGCATGGGCAACTCTGAAGGACCTTTATGAGACTGACAACACGTCTCGTATTTTGACTCTCCAACATGAATTGTACAATCTGGAGATGAATGAAGGTGATGGGGTACATGACCATCTAACCAAGGTAAAGGTGGTGCGGGACAAGCTAGCGGCAGTGGGTCAGAAGGTTGACAGTTGTCAGTTGGCTTTGATGACGCTGCACAAGCTACCCAGGAGCTTCAAGAGCTTCGTGACAATAGTGACTGCAGGAGAAAGGACTAAGCCTCTTACCTTTGAGGAGCTTGGTCCCCTACTATTGCAGGAGGAGGCTCGGGAGAAGCTATTCACCGAGATAGATGACAAGGCTCTCTTTGTGAAGAACAACCCCAACAAGGGCAAGTTGTGAAGAACAACCCCAACAAGGGCAAGTTCACGGATTCCAAGAAGACCAAGGACATAGAGACAAAGAAAAAGGTAAAGTGTTTTTATTGTGAGAAACTTGGTCATATGGCTAAAGATTGCAGGAAGAAAAAGGCGGATCAAAAGCGAGAGAAGGAATCCAAGAACAAGGAGGAGCAGCCTACATCAGATACTGCACATGTCACTACAGGGGAACTTTTCCTGACCGAGCATTGCTCAGCCTATGCCTTGGGTAACGGTAAGGATGGATGGTTCGTTGACAACGGTGCCTCAAAACATATGTCCAACAACAAGGAGTGGTTTACCACCATGTCTGAAAGTGCTCCTGATTCGAAGGTCATAGTGGGAGACAACAGGTCTTGTCCAGTGAAGGGTGTCGGCAGCATACCTTTCATTACCAGTTCAGGAGAAGAGAAGGTAATATCTGGAGTTCTCTATGTACCAGATCTATGCAAGAATCTACTATCAGTCAGTCAGATGAACAAGCATAAGATGGCAGTGCTATTCGACAACAGGGAGGTCATCATCAAGTCCAAGGAGACAGGACAGGTGGTGGTCAAACCGAGGAGAACGGGCTGTACCAGCTGAGTGCCTTACTAGTACATGGAGATAATGGTAAATCCAAGTTGTGGCATGAGCGCTTTAGACATGTCAACTACGGAACCCTGACAAAGATGCAGAAGGAACACATGGTGGAAGGACTTCCACCGATTGCAGCCACTGGAGGTGTTTGCAGGGCTTGTTTGGAGGGCAAGCAACACAGGGACAAGTTCCCTAAGGAGGCCACGACCAGGGCCACAGTACCTTTGGAGTTGGTACACTCCGATATTTGCGGGCCGATGTCGACAAACACCTTTGCAGGATCGCGGTATTCTCTGCTTTTCATTGATGATTATAGTCGAATGACGTGGGTTTATTGTCTTGCAAAGAAATCCCAGGCATTTGACAAATTCAAGGAATGGCGAGCCAAAGTGGAGAAAGAGATAGGGAGGCGAGTTAAGACTTTCCATACAGACAGAGGAGGTGAGTATACATCGGACGAGTTCAATGCCTACTGCAGGAAGCACGGCATTCAGAGGCAGCTTACTGCAGCTTGCACATCTCAGCAAAATGGAGTGGCAGAGAGAAAGCACCGCACCATGGTAGAGATGAGCTTGACCATGCTAAAGGGACGGAATCTCTCTAAGGCATATTGGGGGGAAGCTATCACTACTGCAGTTCATATCCTTAACAGGACGAAGACGAAGGCAGTTGCAGCGAAGACTCTGTATGAGGCCTACTATGGTAAGAAGCCCACAATTTCTCATCTGCGGATTTTTGGTTCTAATGCCTTTGTACATGTACACAAGGATCTCAGGACTAAGCTGGACTCCAAGACTAGGAAGTGCATACTGGTTGGATACTGTGAGGAGTCAAAAGCCTACCGCTTGTTTGATCCAGAGCGACGGCAAATACTCATCAGCAGGGATGTTGTCTTTGAAGAGACTGAGCACGGAGCTGTAGATGAGGTACAGGAACTCCCCCAGACGTGGCAGACCATGCCCAGGTTGACCATCCAAGAGGAGCAGAGCTCGGGGACTACAGAGCCTGAGGAGAAGGAAGCAGAAGCACCTGATTCACCTCCCAAAGCACCTACGATCGAGAAGAAGTTGCCTACTTGGTACTTGAAGACGCTGGTGGACTCCGGAGTCACAGACATTCCCGAGAGCAGTCATGGCCCTAGGCGGTCACAACGGAATACACCAGCTCCTTTGGTGCATTTCGGACTTGTGGCACAAATCGCAGAACCAAGGACCTTTGCGGAAGCAAAGGACAGTCCAGAGTGGCAAAGAGCCATGGAGACGAAACTAGAAGCTATTCTTCGGAATGAGACTTGGGATCTGGTGGAACGGCCTTCCAAGAGGAAGGTAATTGGTACCAAATGGGTCTACAAGGTCAAGTACAAAGCCGATGGTACCTTGGACAAATACAAAGCCAGATTGGTAGTCAAAGGGTACGCTCAGTTAGAGGGACTTGACTATGATGGGACCTTTGCACCCACAGCCCGCATGGACACTATTCGGACGGTCATCGCATCAGCAGCTCACCATCATTGGCCTATATACCAGATGGATGTCAAATCAGCCTTTCTGAATGGAACCCTGGAGGAGGAGGTTTATGTAGAGCAACCACCAGGCTTTACGATTCCAGGGTCCGATTCGAAAGTCTGCAAGCTAAAGAAGGCATTGTACGGGCTGAAACAGGTCCCAGAGCATGGTACCAACGGATCGACGTTTTATTTGATAAGATAGGGTTAAGGAAGAGCCCTTCTGACCCGAATCTTTACCTCTATTCAGAGGGGGGAAGGTTGCTAGCACTCATATTGTATGTGGATGATCTGGTACTCACAGGTGACCATGAGAAGAAGATAGCACATGTGAAGAAGCTGCTCACATAGGAGTTCGAGATGACGGACATGGGGACCTTGCACTATTTTCTCGGGATTGAGGTCAAGCAGTTCAAAGGTGGCATATTCATCTCTCAAGTGAAGTATTGCCGAGAGTTGCTGAAGAGATTCCGAATGGAGGATTGCAAGGTTGCAGTGACACCAATGGAGGTTGGCTGAATGATGGTGATACATCTCAGCAAGTTGATGCGACACAGTATCGACAATTGGTAGGGAGTCTTCTATACCTCACCAACACCAGGCCTGACATCTCATATGCGGTTGGTGTATTATGTCAGTTTTCTTCGAAACCATTGCAGAGAGTCATTGGACTGCAGGTTTGCGAGTATTGAGGTATCTCAAGGATACTTGTACCTACGGCATCACCTACACTTCGGGAGGGCAACTCAGAGGATTCCGTGACTCAGATTGGGCAGGAGACAGTGACAGCAGGCGGTCAACAACGGGATATTGTTTCATGCTTGCCTCAGGTGTGATATCTTGGATGAGCAAGAAGCAACCGACAGTGGCCCTCTCATCCATAGAAGCAGAGTACAGAGCTACATGTACAGCAGCATGCGAGGCACTTTGGCTCAGGCGGATCCTAGGGGACATGGACATGACTCAGAAGGATGCCACTACATTGTTGTGCGACAATCAGAGCTGCATCGCCATCGCAAAGAACCCAGTCTTCCATGCTCGGACGAAGCACATCGAGGTACATTACCACTTTGTTTGAGAGCTCATCAGCGATGGGAGCATTGAGCTATTATACTGTCCCACTACGGACAACTTGGCAGACGTCTTCACCAAAGCACTCTCCAGAGATCAGATGGATCATCTCATACGACGGATGGGTATTGGCCCACCGTTGGGTCATTGAGAGGGGGTGTTAGAGATCAATGTCCCCCCCGGTTGTAAGGCCCCCAAATGAGGAGAGCCAGGGGGAGGACATGTGGTTTTTGGGGCAGGAAAGAGAGGGCCAGCCAGGAGGTCGACTTGCAGCCGACTAGGGTTAGGTTGGCTCAGGTTAGGTTGGCCAGCCAGTTAGGGTTAGGTCGGTTAGGGTTAGGTCGGCCAGAGGGGGTCGGTTAGCCCCTCCCTCTATATATAGAGGGCCCTCCTATCATTCCAGGATATCCATTGTTTTGAGTCCGTCTTTTGGGAGCTCTTGCCTCTACTGAAGCCCGCAGCAGCGTGGAGAAGGCGCCCTGTTTTAGAGGAGGTTTTGCAGCCAGGATTAGAAACCTTTCGTGGTGGTTGTACGTAGCTTTGCTGCCTTTGGTTTTGCCCACATCCCGTGGAAGAATCCAGACGTTGTTCTCCTCCAGATTGGGTATATCTCTTGCTGTATTTTCAGATCTGTTCTTTTTCCAGCAACTCGTATTCTAACATTACGAGGTGAAAGAGATTTACCTCGAGGACCACTAGTTTCAGCCATGGAAATTCGAAAGACTCCGAAGGAGTTTCTGTGTCTGTGTATAGCATCGGTAGAGTCGATTTATGATGCATCGACTAGCACTGACGCTACCCAAGATGGGGAACTGGCCGAGTTAGCCAGAGAGATATCTGAGGAGTTCTCGGATTGTATTAGGGATGAGCTACCTTATGGGTTACCTCCAGAGCAGAATGTTGAACATAAAATTGAACTTATCCCGGGGGCAGAACCTGTAAATAGGCCACCCTATAGATTGAGTTTTGCTGAAGAAGCTGAGGTAAGAAGACAACTGGAAGAATACCTCAAGCTGGGGCAGATTCGACCCAGTTTCTCACCTTTTGCTTCGCCGGTGATTTTGAGAAGGAAAAAGGATAATACGTTCCGTCTCTGTATAGACTTCAGAGGACTGAACAATATAACTATTAAACACCGGTATCCGATGGCTCGGATCGATGATTTGCTAGATGCATTATATGGAGCCAAGATATTCAGTAAGATAGATCTTAAAAGTGGCTACCATCAGATCCGAATTAGAGCTGAAGATGCTCATAAGACTGCTTTCAGGAGTCGGTTTGGACATTATGAGTTTTTAGTAATGCCGTTTGGGCTTACTAATGCTCCAGCTACGTTTGTCATGCTTATGAACGATATACTACGCCCATTTATTGGGCAGTTTGTAGTACATTTTATTGACGACATATTGGTATACAGCAAAAGCATTGCTGAGCATCGTGAACATTTAAGAAGAGTGTTCACTGTATTAAGAGGAGCCATTCTGTTTGCAAATAGAAAGAAAACGGAATTATGTTTAACAAAGCTGGTATATCTAGGATTCATTATTACTCCAGATTGTGTGGAAATGGATCCGAAGAAAGTTACCGCTATTTTAGAATGGCCAGCGCCTTTGAATGTGACCGCATTGCGAGCATTCTTAGGATTTACACAATTCTATTGAAGACATATCAAAGGATATTATGAGATAGTATCGCCTTTGACTGAGTTGACCTCAGATAAAGTGCCATTTATTTGGGGAAAGAATCAAGAAGAGAGTTTTAGTGCGCTCAAGAGAGCAGTGGTCACAGGACTAGTACTAAGAATGGTTGATCCCCAAAAACCGTTTTTCCTAGAAACGGATGCAAGTGGCATTGCTGTAGGAGCGGTTCTTCTCCAAGAGGGAAGGCCAGTAGCCTTCGAAAGCAAGAAGCTTTCTCCCTCTCAGCATAATTGGCCAACTCATGAGAAAGAGTTGTACACTGTTGTGCATGCTTTGAAAGCATGGAGGTACTATTTATATGGTGCAGAGTTTTATGTGGATGTGGACCATGATACGTTGAAGTACTTCTGTAAACAGCCTGATTTGAGTGGCCACCAAGCTAGGTGGGCAGAGCTCATGCAAGAGTTTAATATGATGATTCGGTACCGAAGAGGGAAGGAGAATAAGGTGGCTGATGCATTGTCACGCATAGTCCACAACATGAGTTTCACGGTATTAGAGAGTGCTCTAATGACCGAGATAAAGGAAACTCAGAAAGAGGACGAGTTTGTCCAGAGCCTTTGGCCTAAGGCTAATGTGATTGGTCCCGGGAAAATAGATGACCTGGCATCTAGAAAAGGCCAAGTATATGCAAGATATACCATAGAGGATGGTATGCTAAAGAGAAATGGCAAGGTAGTTGTACCTAATCAGAATAACCTCCGGCAGAGGGTTATTCGTGAGTGCCATGATAGCCCATGTGCAGGACACCCAGGAGTCGAGAAGACATATGATCTTGTGAAGCGAGATTTCTTTTGGCCAAGAATGAAAAATCATATTCATGAATATGTTGCACAGTGTTTTGCATGCCAGGTAAGCAAGCCAGAGCGAGTGAGGCCACCTGGTTTGTTACAGCCCTTGGAAATACCATCAGGCAGATGGGAGAGCATTTCCATGGACTTCATTGTGGATCTGCCTACGACACAAGGTGGTTATGATGCCATACTTGTGGTGGAAGCATCTTCTTTTCATTCAGCATAGCCTTTGCAACTTCTGCAATATGCATGTTCTTCCTTTTTGCAACCCCATTCTGTTGAGGGGTAGATCTGCATGAGTATTTTCTTTGAATTCCATGCTCTTTCAAATAGTCACTAAAATCTTTTGAAAAATACTCTCCCCCTCCATCAGATCTTAGCACTTTTATATGCACTCCCTTTTCTTTCTTAACCATAGCCTTAAAGGCTTTGAAGTGGCTGAATGCTTCACTTTTATGCTTCATAAAATACACCCACACTTTCCTTGTGTGATCATCAATGAAGCTCACATAAAAATGGCATCCACCAAGAGAAGCAGCTTTGGTTGTCCACACATCAGAGTGGATCACTTCCAAAGCCCTGTTGCTTACTTCAGCATTGCATGGAAATACATGTCTGGTCTACTTGCCCATTTGGCATGCTTCACATACCTTTTGCATTCCATCCACTCTGAATTTTGGCAAATCTGCAATAATACTCTGTGTTTGCATAGATTTCAGCCTTTGTATGTTCACGTCCCCAATGCGCTTGTGCCATATTTCAATATCTACAATGACACCTCTTCCATGCGCAAACATAGCAGCCTGCACCTCTAGGATATCATCATCCAAGGTAGACATTCTGCCATTCAACAAAACACCCATCAGGGTTAATTCTGACGTGCAAACCCTGCTCTACCATTTGCCCAACTGAGACCAAGTTCTTGGTGATGTTTGGAACATGAAGTACATCTAACAGGTACTTTGTCCTTCCATTCTGCATAGCCAATGGCACCTTAACCAACCTGTGCAATTGGATGAGCAGTATCATCACCTGTTTCAACATAACCTGGCTTTTCTAGATTTTTGACATCACTGAATCACTCACCATGACTAGTCATGTGGTTAGAAGCACCTGAATCAACAAACCAAACATTTTTACAATCTGTAGCATTATCTATCATGGAGTTAACCATGTGCTGCATCACAAAGAGGTGCTCATTTCTATCATCACCATGCCCATTGGATGATGCATAGTTGCTTTGCTGCAACTTTTCATTTCTGATGTCGTTCTGCTTTTTATAACAGGTGTTCTCTTTGTGTCCAGGCTTCCCACAATAATAGCACTCTGTGTTGCTATCTACTTGTTGATTCCTTTGCCATGAACCTCATCCTCTTTGGCTCCCCTTGCATCTAGAGTTACCACATCCTCCTTTACAGGACTAGTTTTCCTATCTAGTTGCTCTAATTGTGCTCTTCAAAACTCGCATGCTTGCAAAGTTGCACTTTGGAAATGGTTTAGTCGATTGCAATAACCGAGTAAACCATCCATTCCATCACCAACATACCAAACAAGACCATGCATTGTACGGAAAGGGGGATTCCTTTGGGTTGCAGGATCTAAGGGATACAAGTTTCCATCAACCCAAAGGTCAATGTGTCCCTTCCCTTGCACACGAAGATTGTGCATCGTATTCTCACAACTTCCTCGATTTCCCAAGCTGCGTGTGCTTGCATATTGAGCATCCAATAGTAAGTTCACATGGTACTTATTGGAGACATCACCAAGTGGTGCCATGATTGGCCACACTACCTTTCATAAAAGTAGGGGTGCCTTGATGAAGATCTGGGAAGGAGGATAAGCCCCCAGCAATAGGGAGGAGGAGGGAAAAGTGGTAGAAGCAATTGAAAGCATGCACAAGAAAAAGGGATGGGTATCAAGTTTTGCTATTACTCCCGAATGAAGGAGCAAGAGAGAGGGGTAGGACTGGAGGAGAAGTATAGAGGAGCAAGGGGAGAACGAGGAGAAGAATGCGGGTAGAGTGGGAGGAGGAGGAGTAGGCACAAGAAGAGAGAAGGGGGGTAGGAGGAGTACGCATAGAGGAGGAGGAGGAGGAGGAGGAGGAGGAGGAGGAATTTATGAGGAGGGGAGGGGTTGGGGAGGAGGAGGAGTGGGTGTCCAAGTGGAGGACGAGGAGGAGGACAAGGGGGTGGGCGTCTAGGAGGAGGAGGAGGAGGAGGAGGAGGAGGAGGGAGGGAGGAGTAGCAACAGCAAAAAGAGTGGAAGTGGGGGAGGAGAAGCATGTGGATGGAGGGAGGGGAGAAGGAGGGAGATTCAAATTTCAAAATTTGAAATAGTGGCCCCCTCCTTTAATGGGTTGAAAAGTGAAAGGTGGTGGGCTCATTTGTGCGCTGAATTGTAGGCTTAACCCACATGGGTTAGGGGGTTAGGCTCCTTTCGGACCCCACCATGGGCTTTGCATTAGCCCACTAATCCATTTCCTTACAGGGCCCTTTTGAGACCTCACTTCTCCCCTAATGAAGTTTCCTTACCATTGGGAATCAGATGTGGCATTGGATTGTTAGATATATCTTTTAGAATGTGTGTTTTACTCACAAATGAAGGAAAACGACGTCAAATGGTGTAGAATGCGTGCATCCCATAGTCACATGGCCACCAAAAGTAGCACAAATCTTGAGATAGGAGATCCCCACATGCATGCAAAGTTTCATATCCATTATTCTTTGGATGTAGTATGGGGATTGCTAGGTGTTTCTTCTAGAATGTGTGTTTTACTCACAAATGAAGCAAAATAGTGTCAAGTGGTGCATAATCTTCAGGTCCCATCATTACATGGCAACCAAAATTGGCACGTACCTTGAGATATGTGGTCTCCACATGTGTGAAAATTTTCCTTCCGATTGGGATTTGGATATGGCATGGGGATCACTAGATATATCTTCTCAAATGCATGTGTTTTACTCACACAAATGAAGAAAAACAGCATCAAATGGTGTAGAATGCGCAAGTCCCATTGTCAAATGCTCACCAACATTGGCACAAATATCAGGATAAGTGGTCTCTATTGTAAAGGTTTGTGGCCATTGGGCTTTGGATGTAGCATTAGGATTGTCAAATATTCCTTCTAGAATGTGCGTTTTAGTCACAAATGAAGGAAAACAATATCACATGGTGAAAAATCCACGGGTCCCATCATTAGATGGCAACAAAAAATGGCATAATCCTTTAGATAGGTGGTCCCCACATGCATGCAAAGTCTCCTTGCCATTGGATTTGGATGAAGCATGGGAGATATATCTTCAAGAATGTACATTTTACTTACAAATGAAGGAAAACAACATCAAATGATGTAGAATGTGTAGGTCCCATTAGTAGATGGCCACCAAAATAGACATAGAGATCTAAATGGGTGGTTTCCACATGTGTGAAAATTTTCATGGCCATTGGGCTCTGGATGTAGCAAGGGGATTGCCAGATGTACATTCTATTTGAGCATTTTACTCACAAATGAAGGAAAACCGCATCAAATGGTGCAAAATCTATGGGTCCCATTGGCATATGGCCACCAAAATTGGCATGGATCTTGAAATAGGTGGTCCCCACATGCATTCAAAGTTTAATTGCAATTGGGTTTCAAATGTGGCATGGGGATTTCCATATGTACCTTCAAGAATGCGGGTTGTGCACACACAAATTAAGAAAAATGGTATCAAATGGTGCATAATCCATGGGTCGAATCATCAAATGGCTACTAAAATGGACATAGACCTTAAAATAGGTAGTTCCCACATGATTGAAAAGTTTCGTGGCCATTAGGCTTCAGATGTTGAATGGGGATTGACCGATATACCTTTCAGAATGTGAGCTTTACTCACAAGAAGGAAAACAATGTTAAATGTTGTAGCTTCTTGCCCTTGATGCTTTCCTTCACTTGGGTTACTTCCTCTTTTGCTCTTCCTCAACAAGGTTAAGGGCAAGGGCCTCCTATTCATCTTGGCTCTATTGGATCTACATCTTTGAGAACCCATTCTCGATGAGGCTAGAGAAGGTGGCAAATTGGTGGGGAGGTGAGAAGGGCAAGGATTCAAGGATGGAATGGTGAAACTAGCATGAACAATGTGGTCTCTTAGAGCATATTTGATTTTATATAGTTTGACTAATTTGAGCGGCTATTGTGATTTGACTAGAACATTTTGCAAAAAGGTAGGAATCCAGCACTAATTTTGATTTATCTTCTTTTGTTTTAATAATCTAGCTATGTTATGTCCTTTACTAATTTCAAATTAATTTTTGGTGCTAACTTAGTAATACATGACTACCCTAATGCTATCCCATTTTGATTGCAATTTTTTAATTCTATAATATCATTGTTTAATATCTCAAGAAGCCATGCATGGCTTGGCATGACATGATATATTGTTCAATCTTGCATGCGTGAGCATGCATGTTGATGTGGCATCATGCCCTCTTCCCATGGCACACATGCATCAAGTGAATGGGATGATGCAGTAGTTTGTGTTGTTGCTGATGTAGCACCATGAGGGATGGTGATGTGGCATTATGTGGGATGATGCTATGATGTGGCAATATGATGTGGCAACATGAAGTGGCAAGGATGAAGTGGTAGTCCAAGGTGGCGAAATGAGGTGGAAATATGAGGTGGCAAGAGTGGGATGATGTGGCTCCATGAGTGTCTTGATTAGTTGGCATCAAAGGCTAATGTGGCACCATGATATGGCATCATGAGGTGGCATGTGTGAGGTGATGTGGCGTAGTCAACTGAATGAGGTGTCCACTTTGCCATGTCACCCTTGTGAGTTGGTAGTATGAGGTGGTAGAACCTTGGGAGGAGGCAAAGAGAAAGGTGCCATATCACTATTGATGTAGCACTAGAGGACATGATGATGTGTGCACAATGCGATGTCACCCTTATGAGGTGACAAGGTCAAAATGGCTTCTAGTAGGTTGAGGTGGCAATGTTAATGAAGTGTACGATGACTCAACCCTCCATGAGGGCTCCATGCCACTGTTACGCAAGTAACATAGCCCAATCATTTGTATTCCATTCATTATAGGCCATGGGCCAACAAAGGTAATTAGAGGGCAAAAAGGCTAAGGCCAAGATTAGGGTTGAACCTCCCTTCAAAAGGTCCATGTATAAAAGGCAAGTCATTTGACTTGGTCTTGATTCTTACTTGCTTGAAGGAGTGGAATAGAGAGCAACACTTCCCTCACTCTTGTGTTGTGTCTTGCTTCCTTTCTTTCCATCTTGCTTTCATTTTGTTGCTACGCTTATGATCGTTTCCCCTTTCACCACGCTCATGATTCTCTCCTCTTCTCATCTCATCCCCTCTCCCCTTATGATCACGTAGTAGCACGAGTTAGGATCCGAGGATGGTGCCCATGACAACACCATAGCAGCAGCGAGTGAACCAGCTCTCACAAGGAAGTAGCTTGGAGGTTGAGCTCTCCACACGGCTTGGTTGAAGATCCCCATGACATGTTGGTCTCCATCAAGAAGGCTTAATAAATTTTGGCACCATTGCCGGGGAGGTAAGCAATCTTGCTTAGGTTCTTGCTGTTATTTTCCTTGTATTTACCCTTTCTAAACTGTTAGTTGGTTGCAAAGGAGAGTAGGGAAGGAAGAGTGGCTAGGGGGTTGGAAAAAGCAAAAAGGAGTTTTCAAGTTGTTTTTTTTTGTTGTTTTAAGCTTAGATCCATGAAAAGTAGGTCTTGTACATAAAAAACGACCTATCACAATCAACTTTTGGGCAAGAAATGACCCAAGAAGAGGCTTGTGAGGGCAAAAACACACTTCCTTCATTTTGAGTTTTTTAAGTTGTTGTTTTTTATGTTTTGTAGCTTCACATAGTTAGTAGAGCACCCATAGATCACTATGCACAAATCGCATATTAGAAAAAACACAAAAAATGGACAAAATTGAGGTCGAAATCATCGGCACTGCATTAGTGTTCTAGGGCACTGGAATAAGCTCCAATAGTCACTGATAGTTGTCAGCACCTACCTGTCAGAAAATTTAATGCACTAGCTTGTCAACATTTATTGCATCGGCATTGCATTAACTAACGTTGACTTTTTTGAAATTAGCTCTAATTTAGTAAGCACAAAACCTGGAATCACTTAATTAACCACCAACCTGTCAGTCAATCTGTTATTACACTGATGTTGCAATAAATATTGCAACATGCCTCTTTGAACTAACTCATCCTTAGGGTCTAGAAGTGTTTGCATGAAGGGTTTACAGTTAAAATCAGAACAAAAGGTCAAACAGAGTGTAAAAAGCCAGGGCACTGCAATAATTGTTGCAACGCATTGCAATAATCTAGTGCATCAATTGTGTGAAAATAGTGCAACATACCAACATTGTCAACCAGAAGTAAACTGATCACTCAGTAGGGTATTAAAGCTCAAAGAAATCCAGGGCACTATAATAATTTCCTTCACCAGAGATCAGCACCATCACCAGAAAAGGTTAACATTTCCATAACACAAGTGCATTGACCAGACTGAGTGAGTAAGAAGCCCCAATAATTCAGGGCGCTGCAATAATTATTACAGCGCATTGCAATAATTCTCTCCACCATACTTGCACATTTTGATTGTTACAACTTGAACACTTTGATAGCAGAGCTCAAATCCAACCTGAACCTTAGAAACATACATGCACCTTAGGTCCGGACGTATCTTAGGACCTGAAATTGTTCCAGAAGATAGTGCTTCAAATGTTGACTTAGAGGCCGTTTTGGGCTCAAGTCTAACCGCTAGGGAAAGATCTTCATTGAACAGTACATCATCTGTGCTAGGACCATTGTTTGAATACGAATCAAGCACAAACCAAACTATGAGCATGGAGGGCAATATGTCTAATTAGAACGAGATCCAAGTTTCCATTGCTCCAAACTCAGGGACTCAATCCCCGACGCAGTCTACCTCCAATAGGATTTACGAAGGAATTACCAATTTCTTTGGAAGTTTTGACCCACAAACACAAGTGTTTGATAACACAAATGACATAAATTTCTTGGCTCACACAACCGCAGTGACTTCAGGACTTCTTGATGTTATAGGACACACGGCGAGGGTGATGACACCACCCTTCGAACATGATCTACATTCTCAAGATGTACATGTTGAAGGTGGACCAGTCTTTCGATTTGATTCAGAAGCAAGACCATCTGATCCTCAAGAGAGTTATAGATCATATATGAACACACAGTAGATCAAGGCAAATGTCGAGAGGATGCCTCAACCATCGAGACTTGTGCCGTATTTTCAAGATAGACCTTCAATGGCACGACCACCAATCACGATGATGGCTTATCAAGGGCTGACACCTAGGTTTAACCCAGTGTCGATAGGACCAACATTCACGCAAACTCGTCCAACGGTGAATCCATTGCATGAAACACCAAGTACATCTTATTATGTGGATCCTCACATGAGACAGTACACAAGACTGGTCCAATCCCAACAAGCCTACAATCCCCCATAATTGACTTACCCATATCCAAATCCCCAAATGCCATATCAATAGCCACCTGCTATTCATTAGATAATGTTGTCAGATGATGCACTTAGAACATTAGTGCAAGCTATAGGAAGGGGGGTGCCAATGCCAGCTGCATTCCGTGCAGCTAGAGACAATCATGGGTCTAGAAATAGATCCATTGCCATTGCCAAGTTAATCATGAAATTCCACGGAGAAGGTGATCTGATCACATATGTAGAATGATTTGAGCAAATATGTGCAGCATTCAGAGATATCTCCGATGGCGATAAGATTGGAGCGTTTGGAATTTAACTAGAGGGCAAGGCACACGATTGGTATAGAGCATTGAAGAATGAAGAGAAGGATACATGGGATACATTAAGAGGGTCGCTCATTTTGGAGTATTCTCCAAAAGGTCCAAAGTGGAGCCCTGTAAATCAATTAAATCAAGTTAAACAGGGTAAAGACTCCTTGCGCAATTACATCGCTAGAATCAAACACTTGAACGCAAGGTGTGAGCCTCATGAAAGGCTCAGTGATGAACAACTCTTGCCTCGATTTTTATTGGGGTTGAGAAGTTCTAGACTGCATGATCAATTTATAATCTGAATATCACATCTTTTGAGACATGTAGTAAAGAAGCGATCAGGCTAGGAGATAACATGAGAGAGGGTGATGAGACTACTACCAGATCTATACCCTCGATTGTGGGATCTAAGGATCCTGATGCAAATTCGTCCAAGGTTTCTAAGGAGTCATCCAAGGAAGCCAAGGATTTGAACATAGATGAGCTTGTAGACTTAATAGTTGCAAAACTGAATCCTCAAGCAAAGAATGCAGCTCATCGAGATCACCAAGGAAATGCACACTTGTACCCTAGAAGAGACATGGTATGGTGCAGTGTATGCTCAGGGAATCATCCCTCAAACGAGTGTCCAAGACTAAGAGCAAGACCACCAGCCTTATGGTGTGGACACTGCAATAGATGGGGAAACCACGAGACATCCTAGTGTAGATACCCAAGGATGTTGCCGCCAACATAGACTCAGTCATACCAAACAAGGCCACAACAACTAACATTGCTAGCTCCACCACTACAATCGAATCAATTTATTCAAGGAGCTAATAATGTTAGAACAATGCCATATCAATCACAGAATGTGCCATTATTGCCGCCAATCCTAGGACCTCAACCACCTCCACCTAGAATTACGCCGATGAATTAAGTGATGGTGGAAGATATGTCTCAGGGTTGGAGTGAACCTGATCCCAGAATCACCGAGACTTATGCTAAACAACCGATATCCATGCAAGAGGATGATGAGTACATGAGTTACCTCAGTCATTATGTTGTTCAAGGTGATCAACATATCCTAGTATAATAGACAGCACAAGTTAATGCAAAGGCTAGGGATATGAATAATACGAACACGAGACCTCCAATCCAATGCTACAAGTGCAATGGACCGCACAAGGTGAATGAGTGCCCACAAAAAGCGCAAGCTGGACAACCTGTCCAATGTTATGGATGTGTAGGTCCTCATTATTACAAAGATTGTCCATACAGGCATAACAATGCACCACCAGTTATGACTGCAATCACTACCAATGTTCCATTGTGTAGTGGCTGTGGTATAGACCATTTGTACAAAGATTGTTCGATGCGAAGAGCACCTGTTGATGCTTCAAACCCCAAGAACAACAAGTCTCAACTTGTTAGGGATTGAATGCGGATGCATTGCTCAAGTGTCCCTAAACGCGATTACTCGCATATGCAAGCCAAGGCAATCACGTGAGAATTGTGCAAAAGAGAAAGAGAAGGTCAAGCTGGAACATCATAGAATCTGAAACCCCAAAATAACCCAACTAAAAAGCAAGCGATCAAAGTGGGTAAAGGTAAGGATAAAGTGATAGTGCAGAGTGGTTTCGATGAGGACACAGCCACTGTAGCAACCTCAGAGACCACAGGAAGCTCAGAAAGTAGGTCTAGTCAAAGAGGTAAAGGAGACAAAGGTCTAAGAAACGAAGAAGCAAAAGAGCCAAGACCAAATACACCGAGTGGATTTCACGAATACCCTAATCCTATCCAGAAAAAGGAAAATTTGGTGAAGGCCAAGGCTCTTGTAGAAGAATGTCAAGCGACGCAAGTTGAAACCAGAGCACCAATGGACATTAAATTCCCATCAACTCAGAAATACCCAACCAGTAGAGCACCAATCAAAGTACCGTCCATCATAGCAGAAATGAACGAAGACCGTATGTCAAATGATGAACCTCTGCTAATGGATCGTATGTTTGAAGAGGATCCAATTATGGAAAGATTGAGACATGAGGGTCTACACAACCTTCATGATGAGATAGAGAGATAGTCTGACAGCATTACAGTGCCAGGTGGACCTAGGGATGTCGCAAGACTTGTTGCATTTTTGTCCATGGAAGTCAAGATGCCAATTGCTTCATTGTTAAGGGGAAACCCCACGTTATGGCATGACTTGTCAGATTGGATGAACGGACACCTCGATTCAATGACGGAAGCTCATGAGGAGAATTGGACAAAAGAGGAGTCAAACTTAGGAGATGACACGCCAATGGTGCCTATTAACAAGTTAGGCCAATATTTTGAAAGTGACGACTCTAATGCTATCATTCCAATATCGTATCATCAAAGGAAGGTGGAAGCCATTCTGGATGGTGGTGCCAGAGTGAGCATAATGACCAAACAATGTTGGGAAGTGAGAGGAAGGCAATTGTGTTTGTAAGTAAATCAACAGAGAAGGATTTACTTGAAAGTTATGCTTCTATGATGATTGAATGCTTGCCTGAAGTCAATGCCTTCTATAAAATCTTGGGTGGCAAGATGGGGAGTGCAAGTCAAAGTGTTTCCTTGGGCCAATCTAATCCATTAGCTCCTTTTAGAGAAGCTCAACCATTACCTATGGATTTCCTTAGAGATATTGCTGAAAGCTTAAAGGATATTAATTTGCTCAATATGCAAGAAGGTTATGTTGGCCTTGATGATGTTATTGAAGATGCTAATGCAAACACCATGATTGAGAATGAGGATCATGTTGAAATTGATGGGATGGGTACTATGGTTATACAAGAAGGCTATGATGATAATAGAGATCCTAATGAAAACACTATGTTCAAAATACTGAGCATGTTGAGATGGATGGGATGGAGTCTATTGAAAAACAAGATAAAGAAAAGGATATGGTGCAACAGGCAAGTTATTAAAGTCATTGTACAATCATGCATGGATGACTTGAGCACTTTTTAACTTGAGTATTGGTATAATCCTTTTTTTGTAATGAATGATAAGTTTTCACATTTTTGTCCCATAAAATATTTACTTATCAAGTTTCACTAGTTCCTTGTTTGTTTATTTGTATGTGTCTAGTACTGTACATGCATGCACATGATTATGCATCACTAATTTTTTTTAAATATTCATGTGTGTGTGCACACCCATGTATGAATCACTTGTTTTGTTATGGCCTAGTAATATTAAAATCTACTAAACATTTTTAGTGAGATAACACAACATTTAGTTGATGAAGGTGCAAAGAGAGTGCATATAAATAAATTGAATTCTATATTTTTAAGTTCAACAACCATTGAAACATTAGCATGATGAGGTATTTCTAATTTTAGATTTGAATGTTGTATTTTTGAAGGCACTCAATTGCCTTGGTCTTATGAAAGTTTGAAAAGACAGGAAAAACCACATTTTGCCTTGGTCTTATATTATATTTGGAGCCATTTTGACCCATCTCTAGATACTCTTAAACAATTTTGGTGGATGAAGATAATTATAGCATGAATAGTGCAAAAACTTGGATATTTCTAGAGACATGTGATGGGTGGTGTGAGTAAGTTTCATTATGCAAAAACCCAATATAGATCATTCAATTACTCCAGAGGCACTCAAGAGGTATTCATATACCCTTTAAAACCCCAACTTAGCTACATTTCTCATAAGTCCATGAAAAACTTGTATATTTCATAGAGACATTCGATGGGTGGTGTGAGGAAGGATCACTATGCAAAAAACCTAGATAGATCATGCAATTAATCAAGAGGCACTCATCAGGTATTCGTATACCCTTTAAACCCCAAACTTGTGTAAATTTATCGTAAGTCCATAAACAATTAAACCCCTTTTGTGGATTGCTCAATCTATTCTAAATATAATCAATTTTAGAAGTATACTTGACAAACTAAAGAAAGGAATCTAATAACTACCACTAATGCACGTGCAGGTGCATTCTCATATCAAGTGGATAGAGAAAGATATGTATATTATTTTGGATTCAAATGGCATCCTTTTAAAGACTTGGCAACATGATCCTTATTTGCCAGATGTCAAGAGATGTCATAGTGGTGGGAAATATGTACAATTTTGCCATGGATGGTTGTCATTCCTTAAAAAGGCAATGTTTTGTTTCGGGTAGGGATATGGTCGACCATGACATTTAAGAATGTCATGAAAGTGTACATTTTGATGGAGGAAGAAGCTAGAGAAAAGCTTCCATTTTTCAAGGTATGGAGCCAAGAAAATTGCTTGCAAGTGGAAAATTTGATGCGACCTGATAAGAGAAATGTTGCGGCATGTTTCAAACCTTTATGGTATGTATGGAGATATTACTATCCTACACTAGACTCTTCAAACATGTTATTAATGGACAACTACCCTTACAAAGCTTGCATGAATAAGAAAAGAAATTGTTTATTTCCAAACTCTTTTGAACAATGGATTGGAGGGATGGAAGATCACTACCTTGAAGATGTGTTGTGGCCATTCTTGGGAAGAACAAAGGTGTCTTATAATCTCCAGGACTATGTGGAAAAAAATCGCATCGGGCAAGGACCAATTAATAAGGAAAACTATCTATATGGATACCTAAGGGAAGTTATTGAAGCTCCATGGGATGTACATATACCTCCCACTCCAGAAAGGAAGCCATCTATGGATGAATTGATGCAACAACAACAACAAAAGGACAAAAGGTTTCAATCTATATATGAGGAGCTTGATGCAAAGGAAATAGCAATACTTGATGCATATGAAAATAAAATTCAAGATGCAAAGCTTTCACTGGGTCAAACAATGGCATTGGCTGTCCATCTTGGCTTAAAGACAGGCACATTCACTATGCATGAAGCCAAAACTCATTTGAAGAAACTACTACTGAGGTTAAAATTTGAGAGGCATGTTCTGAATGGTTAGAACATTCCCATGCATGTTTTGGATATGGTGCACATTGTTGGAAATCCAAAGGCAAATTTTGTACTCTACCTTGATCTTGGTCAATTTTTACCTTGGATACTGCCATGTCTCTCCTCTCAAAGTTTTATGAGTCTAGCAAGCCCATACACACTGAGTATAATCTTTATAGTTATAGATATCATGCCTATTGGCAAGAGGTTTTCCAAGGTTCAAATGTGCCTTCCATGTTCTCTTTTTGGAGGTCATTGTGTGCACCAGTCCATCACAGTAAGTACTAAATTATGAGTAACACATTGTCAGCATGTAATTGTCCAAGTTTTCTTTCATCAACATTTCTAGCTCCTAAAATGTTGTTCACATTTTGTGTAGGCTCAAATCATACTCAAGAGTATGTTTGAGCTCCTACCCAGATATCTTCAAGGCAACATCTTTTTTATTACAGATCTATTTGGATGACTTTGAACATTTTGCATAACAATTTTGTACATAAATTATAGATATGTCCATCTTTATATATTGCATATGACACATTTTTGTCACACATACATTGACATCAAGTGCACAAAACTTCATTGGAGTGTGTTGACATTGTCATATGATGTACGTGAAGTACTCCAACTTTCAAAGGTGTTTTGAAAACACCAACTTTTTCTTGAGAAGAGATTCACCTCATTTTTAAGTAATTAAAGCATGCATTTTGTCTTTATTGATTTCAACAATTTGCATGTGTTCTAATTTGAAAGGTAAAGAATATAATTCATTGTACTATCATAATAACATGCACTAATATAATCCACCTTTAAAAAATATATCAAGTTGGAATTAGGATCATCCAAATATGTGCTACATCAAGAATATTAACTATATGAGAATCAATTTGATAACTTGTTGATAAAATGTGCATGCCTCAATCAACTTGATGAAAACATCTTAATACAATTTATTCATTAAAACTTATATAAAAGAATGACACAGTTGATGTACAAAATGGGTACCCTCATGGACATCACACTACCTTTAAAGGATTGGATACTTTTGAAGGTATGGATATTTCAACTCAATGTGAGTTTCAAACAAGCAATCAAGTAAAAGCATGTGGGAAATTTTCAAAGGTAGATGATTAAAATTTTCCAAAATCTCATTCTAAAGGGTAAAATTTTTACATTCAAAATCTCATTCTAAAGGGTGATTTTTATTTTGGGTTGTTTCACACAATCACACAACACAAATGTAAAAACTCCAAAACCACAAAATAAAGACAATGCGTACCTGATCCTCTGCATGAATGTCCTTGCACTGTCAATATCCTAGACACCAACCTCTAGGCTCTAAAATTATCTGCTTGCTCTTCTAATCTAGGTAGCATTTCTTCACAAAGTTTTTGAAATGCAGGATCAGGTGTTGGGGTTTGTGTTATGCAAGTAACATAGTCCATGCATTTGTAAACTATTTATCTAGGCCGTGGGCCACAAGAAGGAGTAGAATAGGAAATAAAGGCCTTAGGGCAAGTTTAGGGTTGAGCCTCCCTTCAAAAGGCCCATGTATAAAAGACAAGTCTTTTGACTTGGTCTTTATTCTTCTTGGTGCAAACAAGGAATAGAGAGCATTGCTTCCCTTCACTCTTGTGTGTCAAGTCTTGCTTCTCCTTTCCATTTGTTTCCATTGTTGCTACGCATACGATCGTTTCCCCTTCACCACGCTTACGATTCTCCTCCTCTCATTCTCTCCCCTCTCCCCCTTACGATCGTGTAGTAGCACGAGTAGAATCTGAGGACGATGCCCGTGACACCATCGCAGTGACACGAGTGACTAGCTCCCACAAGGAAGTGGCTTGAAGGATTGAGCACCCTCAAGCGGCTCGTTGCAAGATCCCCACGACACGTTAGTCTCCGTCGAAGAAGGCTTAACAACTTTTGGCGCTGTTGCCGAGGAGGTAGGCAACTTGCTTTGGTCTCTTACTGTTGTTTTCCTCGCATTTACCCTTTCTGAACCGTTAGTTGGTTGCAAAGGCGAGTAGGGAAGGTGTAGTGGCCTGTGGGCTGAAAAAATGAAAAACAAGTTTTTGTTTTGTTGTTTTTGGTTTTTCTGAGTTCAGATCTGTAAAAACTAGCCTTAGAACATCAAAAACGACCTATCACAGTCAGCTTTTGGGCAAGATTTGACCCAAGAAGTGGTTGTGAGGTCAAAAACCATCATTTTTCATTTCGAGTTTAAATGTTGTTATTTCTTGTGTTATTTTGCTTCAGGTAGTCAGAGGAGCACTCACACATCACTGTGCACAAAAAACAGATCAGAAAAAACACAAAAAAATGAGTCAAACAGTCCAAACTGAGGTCGGATTCTAGGGCACTGCAATAAAGTTCTAGGGCGCTGCATTAATCCAGGGCGCTGCAATAAGCTCCCAACAGTCACTGACAGCTGTCACCTACCTGTCAGCACCTAACCTGTCAGAAATTTAATGCACCGACCTGCCAGCTGTTAATGCATCGGCGCTGCATTACCAAGAGTTGACTTTTTCCAAAACTGGTCTTGATACATTGAACCCGAATCTTTCACACTTAATCACTCACCAACCTGTCAAAATACCTGTTAATGCATCGGCGTTGCAATAATTTATTACAGCGTGACCATTTGAACTGAGTCATCTTGAGTGTGTGTAAGTGTTGTCATAAACTGATCAAGGTCATATTCATCTCAGATAGTCAACCAAGGTCGAAATTCCGGGGCGCTGCAATAATTATCGCAGCACGCTGCATTAAATCATTGCATCAGGAGAAGTTGAGCTTGCATATTCACTGAAAGTCTTCATGCCTTGCCTAGACAGAAGTGATTGAACAGCTAGACTAGCACCAGGCTTCAAGGTATCCAGGGCGCTGCATTAGCTTATTGCAGCGCGTTGCATTAATCCTTTTGCATCAGAAAGTTGTACCAGGTACAGACAGAGTAGGCAATCCCAGAGCACAAGTGCACTGATCAGTTTGACAGAGTGTAAGGCCCAGAACCTCCAGGGCACTGCAATAATTATTGTAGCGCGTTGCATTAATTTCCTGCACCATAACTGCACAGTTTGACAGTGGTAGCCTGAACATATTGTCAGCAAAATTCCAATACAACCTGAACCTCAGTTACATACATGCACCTTAGGTCTGGACGTACCCTAGGACCTGAAGTTGTTCCAGAAGATAGCGCTTCGAACGTAAACCTAGAGGTCATTTTGGGCTCAAGTCTAATTGCTAGGCAGAGATCTTCACTAAACAGCACATCATCTGTGCTAGGACCGTTATTTGAAGACACATCAAGCACAGATGACACCATGAGCATGGATGATAACACGGCCAATCCTAGGGAAATTCAAGTATCCATCGCTCAAAACATAGGGACTCAGTCCCCAACGCAGTCGACCTCCAGTAGGATTTACGAAGGAATTTCAAATTTCTTTGGAAGGTTCGACCCACGAGCGCAACTCTTTGATAATGTAGATGACATGAATATGTTGGCTCGAAAAAACACGGTGACTTTAGGGTTCCCTGATGTTACAGAACACACGGCAAGGGTGATGACACCACCCTCTACCCATGATCTACAAGCCCAAAACCTACACGCTGAGGGTGGACCAACCTTTCGATTTGATTCAGAAGCAGGACCATCTGATCCTCAATGGAGTTATAGATCATATACGAACACACAATAGAGGGAGGCAAATGTTGAGAGAATGCCTCAACCACCAGGACCAGTGCCATATTTCCAAGATAGACCTCCAATGGCACGACCACCAACTACGACCATGGCTTTTCAAGGGCCGACACCTAGGTTCAACCCAGTGTCGGTAGGACCTACATTCACGCAAACTCGTCCAATGGTGAGTCCACCACATGAAATACCGAGCACCTCATATTTTGTGGATCCTCACATGCGACAGTACACAAGACCTGTCCAACCCCAGCAAGCCTACAACCTACCATAACCGAATTATACATATCCAAATCCACCACAGATGCCTTACCAACAACCACCTCCTATTCATCAGACCGTCTTGTCGGATGATGCGCTTAGGACGTTGGTCCAAGCAATAGGAAGGGGGGCGCCAGCGCCAGCTGCATTTCCTGCAGTAAGGGATAATCATGGGTCTAGGAATAGATCCATCACCATTGCCAAATTAATCACGAAGTTCCATGGGGAAGGTGATCCAATCACCTATGTAGAGCGATTTGAGCAGATATGTGCAGCCTTTGGAGATGTCTCCGATGGCGACAAGATTGGAGCCTTTGGAATCCAATTGGATGGCAAGGCAGGTGCATGGTATCGAGCACTTAAGGATGAGGAGAAGAATACGTGGGATACCTTGAGGGGGTCGTTCATTTTGGAGTATTCTCCAAAAGGTCCGAAGTGGAGCCCTGTCAACCAATTTGAATCAAGTAAAGCAGGGTAAAGATTCCTTGCAGGATTATATTGCGAAAATCAAACATTTGAACGCAAGGTGTGAGCCTCATGAAAGGCTCAGTGACAAACAACTCTTACCTCGATTTTTATTAGAGTTGAGAAGTTCTAAGCTGCATGATCAACTTATAGTGCTAAACATAACATCCTTTGAGACATGCAGTAAAGAGGCGATCAGGCTGGGCGATAACATGAGAGAGGGCGATGAAGCCACTAATACATGTGTACCCTCAATCATGGGATCCAAAGATCCTGACGCGAGTTCGTCCAGGGTTTCCAAGGAGCAGTCCAAGGAAGCCAAGGACTTGAACATAGATGAGCTTGCAGACCTAATAGTCGCAAGGCTAAATCCTCAATCGAAGAATGCAGCTTATCGAGATTACCAGGGGAATGCGCACTTGTACCCTAGAAGAGACATGGTATGGTGCAGTGTTTGCTTGGGGAATCATCCATCGAACGAATGTCCAAGATTAAGAGCAAGACCACCAGCATTATGGTGCGGACACTGTAATAGATGGGGGAATCACGAAACATCGCAGTGTAGGTACCCCAGAGTGTTGCCGCCAGCACAAACACAGTCGTATCAACCAAGGCCGCAACAACTAGCATTGCCAGCTCCACCAGTACAATCGAATCAATTTGTCCCTGGAGCTAGTAATGTTAGATCCATACCATATCAATCACAAAATGTGCCATTGCCACCACCAATCCTAGGACCCCAACCACCGCCACCACGAATTATGCCTATGAATCAAGTGATGGTGGAAGAAATGTCCCAAGGATGGATGGAACCTGACCCATGGATCACCGAGACCTACACTGAACAACTGATTACCATGCAAGAGGATGACGAATACATGAGTTATCTTAGCCATTATGTTGTTCAAGGTGATCAACATATCCCAGTGTACCAAATAGCACCAGTGAATGCCAAGGCTAGGGATATGAATAACACAAACACTAGACCTCCGATCCAATGCTACAAGTGCAATGGACCACATAAGGTGAATGAGTGTCCACAGAAAGCGCAAGCGGGACAACCAGTCCAATGCTATGGATGCGCGGGACCTCATTATTACAAGGATTGTCCATACAGACACACTAATGCATCGCCAGTTACGACTGCAGTTGCTGCCAATGTTCCATTGTGCAGTGGCTATGGTATAGACCACTTGTACAAACATTGTTTGATGCGAAGAGCACCTGTCGATGCTTCAAACCCAAGGACGACAAGTCTCAATTTGTTGGGTATTGAAGGCGAACGCATTGCTCAAGTGTCCTTGAACGCGATTACTCGCATGCAAGCTAAATGCAAGCTAAGGCGATCACGCGAGAGTTGCGCAAAAGAGAAAGAGAGGGTCAAGCTGGAACGTCACAGAATCCGAAACCCCAGAACAACCCAATTAGAAAGCAAGCGATTAAAGTGGGTAAGGGCAAGGATAAGGTGATAGTGTAAAGTGGCTCTGATGAGGACACGGCCACAGTAGCAACCTCAGAGACCACGGGAAGTTCAGAACGCGGATCTAGTCAAAGGGGTGACAAAATATGAAGAGGGGAGAGGAGAAGAGTGGAGATGAGGAGAGAGGGCACAGCTAGAGAGCACACCACAAATGACTAACTGTACACTAGAATTAGTTGAAAAAATAGAATATATACAAACCCTTTTAGGGTTAGGGTTAGGGGATCTAACCCTTTCCTTTATAGCACTCTATAAGGTTAGTGCTATGCACATATGATCACGTGATGGTGCTATGCACACATGATCACATGATGTTGAGCGTGAACTCTCAACACCTTCCCTCAAGATCAACATCATGAAGTAGGCCTTCCCTCAAGATGATGATTCTGGGGAATCGAAGAAGGACTGAGCATTACATTCCATCACACCCCTTTAATGGGAATGTCCTTCCTCTGCATCAAACCAAGAGCTAGTCGGTGTTTCTCGAATAGCTCTTTACCGAGTGGTTTGGTAAAGATGTCTGCAACATTTTCTTTGCTATCATAATGCTGCAGTGTGATGTCACCAAGTAACACTCTTTTTCTGATGAAGTGGTCTCTGACATCAATGTGCTTTGTCCTGGAGTGATATACTGGATTTTTGGCCAATGCTTGAGCCGATTGATTATCACAGTATATTGTTGTTGGCTTTGACTCATCAAAGTAATCTGTTTCTGACAATAGTCTTCTGAGCCATATAGCCTCACATGCACCTGTAGTGAGTGCCCTATATTCTGCTTCAGTCGAAGACAAAGAAACAGTTGGCTGTTTGTTTGACAACCATGATATAGCACCTTGACCAAGGAAAAATGCATATCCCTGTGTCGATCTCCTGGTCTCATGATCTCCAGCATAGTCACTGTCACAGTATCCATGCAACCGTGGATGACTTCCTCTGTATTCTATCCCAAATTTTCTTGTACCTCTAATGTATCTCAAGACTCTTTTGGCTGCATTCCAGTGAGACTGTTTTGGATTTGCCATAAACTGTGCTAGTGAGCTTACTGTATAACAAATATCTGGCCGTGTGATTGTCAGATATATAAGAGATCCAATGAGTTGCCTGTAGTATCTGTCATTGACTGTAGGCTTTTCTGAATCTTTAGTAAGTTTCAAACTCTGTTCCATGGGAGTGGCAGCAATCTTGCAATCGGCCATATGAAACTTCTTCAGGAGACTGTCAACATACTCGAGCTGACTCATGAATGTGCTATCTGAATCTCTCCAGAACTCAATTCCAAGACAATAGTGCATAAGTCCAAGATCTTTCATGTCGAACTCTGCAGATAAGTCTTGTTTTAATTTTCTGATGAAGCTATCCTTGCTTCCTGTCACAATCAGATCATCTACGTACAAAAGTGCAATAGTAATATCTTCCCCTTGAACTTTGTAGTAGAGAGTATGATCTGCATTGGACTTCATGTATCCTAGATCAGCAAAATACTTGTCAATTCTGCTGTACCAACTTCTGGGTGCTTGCTTTAAGCCATAGAGACTTTTCTTGAGATGGCAAACCTTGTTCTCCTTTCCTGGTTCAACATAACCGGCTGGTTGTTGCATGTAGACTTCCTCGTCTAGATAACCATTGAGAAATGCATTCTTGACATCTAGCTGATACACATTCCATTTATTGAGTGTCGCTAGTGATATCAAGAACCGTATGGAATCCATCTTTGCTACTGGAGCATAAGTCTCATCATAATCTTGGCCATATTGTTGTGCAAATCCTTTTGCAACTAATCTGGCTTTGTATCTCTGAATACTGCCATCTGGATTGTACTTCACTTTGTATACCCATTTGTTGGCTATGGCCTTCTTTCCTGGTGGAAGGTCGCATAATTCCTAAGTGTTATTTTAATACAAAGCATCCATTTCTTCATTCATAGCAGTTTGCCATTCTGGCTTGTCTACTGCGTCTTCGAAGTACACTGGCTCTTCTGTAGCCATGATGGTAGTCATAAGAGCATAGTTGGTGGTTTCCACCTGAATTGCTTTGCCTTTCTGAGCATATGTCAATCTGGCTGGTGGTCTGCTTTCCCTAGTAGACCGTCTGAGCTGCTGTGGCGCTGCTTGGGGTGTTGCTGGCAATTCTTGCTCTTCTTCATCAACCTGTTCTGTAGATGACTGTGAAGTCGATGCTTCTATCTCCTGTGTAGGTGAGGTTTTCCATTCTGATTCCTCATTGAAGATTACATCTCTGGAGATAATGACTTTGCCGTTGATGGGATCATACAATTTGTATGCTTTGCTTTCTTCACTGTAGCCAACCATGATGCATTTGCGTGACTTTGCATCCAATTTCCTGCGATGATCATCATGTATGTGGGCATATGCTATGCAACCAAATATGCGGAGATGCCCAATGCGTGGCTTGTGTCCAGTGAATGCTTCATAAGAAGTCATACCTTGTATCGGTTCGGTAGGAAGCCGATTAAGCAAGTAGTTAGCTGTAGCTATTGCTTCTGACCAATACTGATTCGGAAGATGCTTTTCACTAAGCATTGCTCTAGCACTGTCTGCTAAAGTCCCATTCTTCCTTTCAGCTCTTGCATTTTGCTGAGGAGTATCTGCACATGTGAATTGTCTTCGAATGCCATGATTTTTGCAAAAGTTCATGAATGCTGAAGACATGTATTCACCTCCTCTGTCTGATCTCATGACCTTGATCTTTCTGCCTGTCTGGTTTTCTACCATGGCTTTGAATTCTTGAAATCTGGCAAACACTTCAGATTTCTCTTTCAGAAAGTAGACCCAACAATATCTGTTGTAGTCGTCGATGAAGGTCAAGTAATAAAGTGAACCATTGATGCTGCGGGTCTGGGCATAACCCCATACATCTGTATGAATCAAATCAAGAATACCTCGTGCACGAGAGGTACTTCTGACAAAGTTGGTTCGCTTTTGTTTGCCGAAGCAGCATGCTTCACAAACTTTTCCAAGAAACTGTAGCTTCAGAATCCCAATTGCCATATTCTGATTCCTGAGATCTAACAAGTACTTGAAGTTGACATGACCATATCTCTTGTGCCATTTTGCAGATAGTGGCATCTGTTGCATTTGAGCTTCAGACATGGCATGCTTATCTGGTACTGTAGCTAGCATCCTGTATAAGCGTCCTTCCTTGACACCTTTTGCTACTAGCTGACCTCTTTTGGATTTGTCTCTGATAGTGCATTCATCACCGTCGAAGATGACTTTGTAGTTGTGTTCCGTCATTTGACCTACTGACAAAAGGTTCTTGCTGAGCTTCGGAACATAGAGCACATCTTTGACTAATCCTTTTGTACCAGTGAAATTGTTCATAGGGATAACACTTGTCCCTTGAACCGGATTCGGTGTATTGTCTGCTGTGTAGATGACATTCTTTTGACCTTCTAATGGCTTCATTTCTGTGAACCATTCCTGGTGATTTGTCATATGAGATGATGCACCGCTGTCGATGTACCAAGGATCCTGTTCCACTTGGTCGACTTGATAGCTGAAATCCTCTTTGGGATTGAAATCAGTGTCTAGGTGCATTGTATCAGTCTGATGCAATTGCTCACTTGCAAGAAACATATTTCCATGTTCATTTGCAAAAAGACTGTGACTAGAATGTCCACCACGATGATTTCCTCTTCCTCGGGAATTCCCTCGATTACTGCTGGATTGATCGCCTTGGTCATACTGCTTCTTGCGGTAATCTCTTTCATAGTGTCCAAACTTGTGACAGTAGTTGCATTGAATGTTTGACACATTGGTGGATGCATTCCCTCGTCCTTGGAATCTTCCTCGGTTGGAATGATTTTCTCTTTGCTGATTCTGATGTTGCTGAGGATGATGCTGATGCTGATGCTGATTTTGACTTTGTTGATGATGACCATTTTTCTGATATGATCTACCTCTATTTCTGCCTTTGCCTCTGCTTCTGTTTGAAGCTGTGAATGCCTGATCATTAGAATGACCTTTACATGCTTGAATGGCCTGAGTCCTGAGTTCTTCACCAAGTAGAACTGACTGAAGTTCTTCCAGTGTTGGAATTTGCCGTTGGATGGCAATACTCTGGACTAGATTCTCATATCCTTCTCCTAGTCCATTCAGGATTACTTGAACCATTTCTGCGGGATTCATAGTCTCTCCTGCTGCTGCAAGTTGATTGTTGTAGTCTTTGATGCGGAGTACATAACCATGACCGGTTTCATTGCTATTGCGAAAACTCTGGTTGATCTGGTTTCTCAGGGTGAGAATCCTGGATGTGTTCTTGGACTCGTAGAGAGCTGCGAACATATCCCATGCTTCTTTTGATGTCTTGACTGTGTTGAGCTGTCCTAATGACATCTTGCACATTCTCCTTGATCAGGTGATAGGCATACTTGTCTTTCTTATCCCATTCTGCTTGAGCTCGGGCAATGGCAGGATCTGCTACTGGTGCAGAAACTATTTGTGTAGATGTAGATCCCGATGTAGATCCCGTTGCTGGTACTGTGACAACAGATGGAGTAGAGCTACTGGTGGCTGGATCGGCCAATGGTCTAGGTATAGATCCATCGACATACTCCCATTTGTCCTGAAGCACAAGAATGGTCTCCATTCGGTATTTCCATGTACCGTAATTGGAGTTGTCTAACTTAGCAGATGCCTCCAGATTGAGGTTGCTAGTCGACATGGTGCAAACAATGTACTCAAAAAGTATCCTGGAAAACTCTGTATGAATCAACTGCAAATACACTGAAGATGCCAAGTGAAATCTTTGTACCGTCGGTGAAGATAGAACTGCAGTATATAAGATCTGATCTGTGTTACAAGGCTTGTGGCAATGATGCCGGGAATAGCCAAGAGGCTTTACAAGGCTGAAAATGATGTGCACAATGCTGTGAGATAGCCGAATAGGCTTTACAATGGTGGCATGTGTGTGTGAAATCAAGTGCTATCTGCCCACTGAATCAATCTGCAATGCCTATGAACTCTGAAGTCTACTCACTGAACTGATGAACGTAAGGTTTCAGGTAATGTAATGATGTGAAATCGGATGTGAGCGTATGGACTGACTCCGAGTAGGTACTAGTCGGGAATTTTGGGCATGGCTTAGATTGGCAACTTGGGCAATTCAAAGCGTCCCCTCTATGGCGATCTAGTCTACTCTGATCTAGATCTAAACCAACCGTCGATCGATGAAAGAGCAGCAAATAATTCCTTTTCTTTTGTTCTTTTTAAGTGCTGGGTCAGATGCGTCGATGTAGAGGCAAATGTGCGTGAAGGAAGTGGTTTTGTCGGCGAGGCTCAAATGTGAGTGTAACTTGCACCGAAATGTGCGCGTGATGTAACGAGCGCGTAGAGCACGAAAAAACGAGCGACTTTCCTTTTTGGAGCACCCTCAAATTCTTCCTGGATCAAGAGATATGACTTGATCTAGGTGGAGGGGCTAAAGGAGTGCAAATGGTGCTCAATGATGATGTGTCACTGTGAGTCACATGCAGTGATGATGTGGCACTGTGCTTAGCAAGAGGTGTGCCAGTGAAGCTCTGTGCTGAGGTGGCAAGAGTGTGCACATGCAGTGTGTGCACAGTGTGCCTGGCAAGGGACTGTGCCTGCAGAGGGTCAGTGCTGACTGGACTGCTGAGGTGGCAGTGCTGAGGTGGCCTGATGACGTTGCCTGATGACGTGGCCTGGTGATGTGGCACTGATGATGTGGCAGGTGACATGGCAAAATGACGTGGCAAGATGACGTGGCCTGCTTACGTGTCAATGCTGATGTGGCAGTGTGGATAGGCTGATGATGTGGCAGATAGGATTGACACGTGGTAGATAAGATGACGTGGCGCACAGGCCACGTGTCACACTGTGGGAAGTCAGAATCTATCAAGATTCGAACAGAATCTTCTGGATTCCGTCGTCTTCTCCGTCGATGGAGGCGGCCGTCGAGCCCGTTGTAGGAGGCGCCGCTCGGTGTAGAGGCTCTAGCTTCTGTGCTGTGAAGTGTGCAGTTGCGGCTAGAGACGCTGTTGGAGGCGGCGATGCGCTGGAGGGAGCTCGTTTGGACCTTCGTTGGAAGAGCGAGGACGCCCGCACGTTGCTTGGAGCTGCCTGTTTATGGAGTTGAAGCCGCGCATCGTAGAGCAGACGCTGAAGGAAGGAGTAGAGCCGCCATTGTTGAAGGCGCATGAGCACTGAGAGGGGCCAGTCTATTGGAGGAGATGTTGCTGTGGTCGTCGCTGCTAAATTCGAAGGAGCCTTTGGAGGAGTTGCGTCTACAAGAAGGGCCCGTTGAGCTATAGAAGAGGCCGCCTGTGGAGAGTGGGAGAGCCGCTTGGAAGGTAGGCTACGTCGAAAATGGCGTTCGTTAAGCTAGGAGCTTGGCGCTGAAGGTGCGCTGTCCGTTGGAGGAGCCTCTTGTTTGCAGCGAGGAGCCCGTTGAAGCTTTGTCGAGCTCATTGGAGTTCGGAGTAGCTGCGTATGGAGAGAGCAGCCAGGAGATCGATCGATGGAATAGCCTCTCGTCACCTTGAGCCGCCTCAAGTGTTGTAGCTGTTGTAGGTGGAAACAGTCTCTACCAGCAGTTTGTGAACTGCTGGGTCTCCTCTTGTGCTTTGGAGCTCACTGCTAGTGAAGTAGCTCGAGAGTAGAGAGAACCCCCTCCTTGACATAGAACCTTACAAGAAATCTCGAGCTCTAAACTCATGAATGAACCTCTCATGAAAATAACCATATCTGAGTCTCCACAGCTTGGAATGATGAGCTTCTTGAACCAAATCGGAGAGGAGAAGGAGCTCTACGATGAGAGCTAGCTGAGAGATGAAGATGCCTCATGAAAGAGGGCTTGTTGCCTTGACGGGGAACAAGGTCTTGTGCCTTGACGGAGCAAGGGCTTGACTCTCTCTCGACGGAAATCTCTCTCAATGGACAGAAATTCTCTCAACGGAAGTGAAGGGAAAAAATCTCACAATCACTCAAGAGAACTCTCAATCTCACAATCTCTCTCACACTCTCAAGAAACTCAATGTCTCAGCGGAAGACAAGGAAGCTCTGATACCATGACAAAATATGAAGAGGGGAGAGGAGAAGAGTGGAGATGAGGAGAGAGGGCACAGCTAGAGAGCACACCACAAATGACTAACTGTACACTAGAATTAGTTGAAAAAATAGAATATATACAAACCCTTTTAGGGTTAGGGTTAGGGGATCTAACCCTTTCCTTTATAGCACTCTATAAGGTTAGTGCTATGCACATATGATCACGTGATGGTGCTATGCACACATGATCACATGATGTTGAGCATGAACTCTCAACAGGGGTTATGGAAAGGAAGGTCTGAGTGAAGAAGGAAAAGTATTAGCAAGTAGCTTCTATAACCAAGCTACCTCACATGCAACCATAGCTGCACCTACTCAGTCTCTTTGCTCGATAAGGCAATTGTCAGCCACTTCTTGCTACTCCAATTGATGGTAGCACTCCCAAGGGAAAACATAAATCCACTAGTAGATCTCCTATCGGAGATACTACTAGCCCAATCAGCATTTGTGTATCCATGTACCTGTATTAGACACCTAGTCTCATAAAAAAGTCCATATTGTAAAGTGGACTTCACATATCTCAATATGCGCCTAGCTGCATCCAAATGTGGCTTCCTCGGCGCTTGCATAAACTAACTCACCAATCCAATAGCATGGCTCAAATCTAGCCTGGTGATAGTCATGTATATTAGACTACCAACTATGCATCTATGACATCTTCAAGAAGCTCTCCTTTTTCTGTACTGAGATTCACATTCTATTCTAATGAAACAGAGATGGACTTATAACCTATCATCCCATACCTAGACAACATATCCAAACCATACTACCTTTGTAACAACCATATTTCTCCAAATCCTTCATTTCAAACTTTTGCTTCAAAAGTAGCTTCACATCATCAATGTCTGCATCACTGTCACCCATAACAATCAAGTCATCCACACAGATGACTACCAGCACAATCCCTCTATCTGTTCTTTTCACATAAAGTGAAAAATCTGCATTGGAAATCTGAAATCCAATGGTAACAAGATACTGCCCTATCTTGTCTGACCATGCCCTGGGTGCCTATTTTAAGCCATATAAGGCTTTGCGCAACCTGCAAACAAAATGGGGCTATGCATCATCTTGATAACCTTTTAGTTGCATCATATAGACCTCTTCTTGCAAATCACCATGCAAGAAGGCATTATTTACATCCGTTTGATGCAAAGACCATCCTTTTGCAATAGCCATAGCAATTAGTGCTCTCACAGTTGCCATCCTTGCAACTGGACTGAAGATTTTCTCATAATTGATGCCATATGTCTGTGCATATCCTTTGGCAACTAACCTTGCCTTATACTTGCTCACAGACCCATCGGCATTGTGCTTCACCTTATATACCCACTTGCAGCCAATCGCCTTCTTATCATGAGGTAAAGGCATCAACTCCCAAGTGTGGTTTGCATCCAAGATTGCCATCTCCTCATCCATGGCTGCCTCCCAATTTTTCTTTGAAAATGCTTCCTTGAAGCAAGTTGGCTCTGGTTCTTCTAGGATTTTGACCATATATGCATAATGATGGGCTAAAAAAACGTCATATCTTAGCCTATTAATAGGATACTTAACATGTGTGGACCTACGTGTACCTGCATCACCTCCAGGAGTCTTAATTACATTCCTGCTTTTTCTTACACCTGGAGTAACCACTAAAGGAGTTCCAAGTTCCTCATTAAGGCTCATTTCTGATCCATTTGACTCTCCATCAATATGAGAGTGTCCACATGAGACATCAAAGATAGGTGGAGGGTCCACCTTCTCCTTCCCTTTACGTGATAACTATACACCACTATCTGGACTGCCATCAGTAGAACCACTAGATCGCAGTTTCCCTGTCCATGCATTGGATCCATTAGCTGAGGACTCACCAGGTCCACTCAGACTTTGTGATTACTACTCTACATTCATAGCAGCATTGCCATTTCCTGCATCTGCATCTTCTGTAACTTTTGATGAACCATACCAACAACTCATTTCATAAAAAACTACACTCTTCTCACATGCATCCTACGAGTGAAAGGGTTATAACAACAGTACCCTTTCTGCTACAAAGAATATCCAATGAAGATGCGTTTTTCTACCTTTGGATCCGGCTTAGTTCTCCTCTCATTAGGGATATGAACATAAGCAATGCAACCAAATACTTTAAAATGTGAAATATCTGGTTTTTTACCTGTATACTTTTCCTTAGACGTCATGCCATGGACAACTACATGGTGGGGGTTCTGTTCATAATATACACAACAGTTGCTACTGCTTTAGTCCAAAAATAATCAAGTATCTTCTTTTCATTTAGCATAGCCCTTGCAACTTCTACAATGTGCCTGTTCTTTCTTTCTACAACCCCATTCTACTAAGGGGTAGATCTGCATGAGTATTTTCTCTGAATTCCCTGCTCTTTCAAATAGTCACTGAATTCTTTTGAAATAATTCTTCCCCTCCATCAGATCTTAGCACTTTTATCTGCATGCCCTTTTCTTTTTCAACCATAGCCTTAAAGGCTTTGAAGTGGTTGAACACTTCACTTTTATGCTTCATAAAATAGACCCATACTTTCCTTGTGTGATCATCAATGAAGCTCACATAATAATGGCATCCACCAAGAGAAGCAGCTTTGGTTGTCCACACATCAGAGTGGATCACTTCCAAAGCCCTGTTGCTTACTTCAACATTGCATGGAAATGCATGTCTAGCTTGTTTGCCCATTTGGCATGCTTCACATACCTTTTTCATTCCATCCACTCTGAACTTTGGCAAATGTGCAACAATACTCTATGTTTACATAAATTTTAGCCTTTGTATGTTCACGTGCCCAATGCACTTGTGCCATATTTCAATATCTACAATGACACCTCTTCCATGCATAGCAGCCTACACCTTTGGGATATCAGCATCCAAGGTAAACATTTTGCCATTTCTTTTGCCTTTTGCAACCAAGCGTCACTGATTTTTCAAATCCTTACAAAGCATTCATCAGGGTTAAATTTGACTTGCAAACCCTGCTCTACCATTTGGTGAATTGAGACCAAGTTCTTGGTGATGTTTGGAACATGAAGTATATCTGACAAGTACTTTGTTCTTCCATTCTGCATAGCCAATGGCACCTTACCAACCTGTGCAATTGGATGAGCAGTATCATCACCTGTTTCAACATAACTTGGTTTTTCCAAGTTTTTGACATCACTGAACCACTCACCATGATTGGTCATGTGGTGAGAAGCACCTGAATCAACAAACCATACATCTTTACAATTTGCTGCATTTTCTATCATGGAGTTAACCATGTGCTGCATCACAGAGAGGCGCTCATTTCTGTCATCATCATGCCGACTGGATGATGCATAGTTGCTTTGCTGCAACTTTCCATTTCTGATGTCATTTTGATTTTTGTAACAGGTCTTCTCTTTATTTCCAGGCTTCCCACAATAATAGCACTCTGTATTGATATCTACTTGTTGATTCCTTTGCCATGAGCCTCGTCCTCTTTGGCTGCCCCTGCCTCTAGAGTTACCACATCCTCCTCCATAGAACTAGTTTTCTTGTTGTTGCTATTAGTTTTGATTTCTTGAACGGCCACCAAAACAACCTCTTCCTCTACCTTTGCCTTTATCCTGATTTGAGTAGAATACAAACCCTTGAGAACTTCTTGTGGTTGAACCACCATTTCTTTGCTCTTCACTAAACAAGAGAGCAACAAGTTCCTGAAAATCGGGAAAGGTCTCACGGACTCCAATGGATGTTTGAAATTATGCATATTCTCTTCCAAGACCATTCAGGGTAACAAACACTAAGTCTTCATCATCAACACGTGCTCCAATTGAGCCAAGAGAATGTGCAAGGCCTTTAACCTTCATGGAATACTCGTTTATGCTTAGCTTATTCCTCTGCATATTATGCAACTCTTGCTTGAGTTGCATCTTTCGTGCAGTGGTATTGGTGCTGTACATCTTCACCAATGTATCCCATGCCTCCTTCGGCGTTTTTGCATCCTGTATATGCACAATCATTGAGTCTGAAACACTGATTGACAACCAATACATTACCTTCGTGGTCTTTTCACTACAAGGGATCGGGCTCATACCCGCGCTCCTAGCCGCACGAAATGACTTGTGAAAAAAAAATGCCGGGCTCGTGTAATAGCACATGTATCATCGCGGCCAAAGACATGCGTGTAACTGCGCGTATACAGAGACAGTCAGTCACGCGAATACACGAGTCAATACACGCATTTTTGCATATTACCTGCAAATATACACGCGGTTTTAACAGACCACCTGCGAATATAAACGCGATTTTGACAGATTTAACGCGCTTTTACACGCAATTACAGAGAAATAAAAAAAATCCAGAGAGTGCTTTTGGGTACCTGGATGCTGTTCCAGCATTCAGCACCCAAAGGCACTCTCTGGATTTTTTTTTTGGTGCATTGCACCATCGACGAGGAAGATTTAGATTTCATGCGGTGTCATTATCGATTCAAGAACAACATGATTCAAGAGCAGCATACAATCAAGAACAACATGATTCATTATCGATTCAAGAACAGCATACATTGTCAATACACAATTCAAGACAAACATACTATCAATTCACGATTCAATATTACTATCAAAATTTAATGTGTACAAGGAGTCCATATGTCAAAGTAGCCCATGGCCTCAATTAGAAACAAATATATACAAGGTCAAATAGGGAGGTCTAAAAAAGCCCATGGCTTCAGTTACAAAAATTTATATACAACCACATCCGACATTATTCTGACCACTAATCAGAGCATGACGAAGACCCTCTGCTCCCTCCATGATCAGAGGAGCTCACATCGGTATATTCCGATGAGTAGTGCTCATGTCCAACGGGAGCAGTGGCAGGAACATCAGCAGTGGCGGGTGGATCATCATGGGTAGGAGCATCAGCAGCTTGTGCCTGTTCAAGTAATATATCGTATGTAAGTATACATATATATGTAATTAAATAAACCAAAATCATTCATTTAGAGTTTTCAAGTACCTGTCAACCGTATGGTCTCATGGCCGCGTCAAACTGCGCTTCCGTAATACGTCCCTTGGTTCTGAAGATGGCCCACGTGTCACGTCTGCTATGCCAGCGAGCATACCCAGTCTCGTGGGCTGTGGGCCTCCTCCCCATAACCCGTCGCTGTAACATAATCAAGATAATTTGTAAGATCAAAACAATCATAGAATCAATGAATTAAGTAAACAATCAAATAAAGTGGCAAGTTACTTACGAACTCTGCCTCCCACGACTCGACGCCGCCAGATCCGAAATGCGACGATCCAATGGTCTCCATATGGATCCGTCGTGCCTCCACATGCTGCCTGCTCTTCACGCCACCCTTTGCTCGCTTCTTTGCCTCCTTCCACTCGTGTTTGTGCGCAGTGGCAGGTTTCTCACAAGGGTAGCCACCTGCAGCTACATTGACCACATCATCGTACACGAGTTTCTTAAGGTGAGATCTTTTATTACTTAAGATCTCCCTTATTCGCATCCTCCCCCATACATCCGAGAATGTCGCTCGTGGGGGATTGGGGTACCGACTATGTACAGACTCTAGGACCTCCCTAACTAATCGGCTATCCTGATCTTTAAATTTTATAAAACAATTTCTGTACATGTTTGAAACTACCCCCCGCATATACTCCATCACCTCTTTCCCTCTCGCATCCATCACTACCCCGCCCCTATCCGTAACATCGTAGAAAACCACTCCCTCCTCCTCTCTCACCTCCTCCTCTTCCTCACTGTCTCCCCGCACATGCCTCCCTCTATGCCCTCTCTCACCGCGTGCCCTACTACCCCCCCCGCCAAAGCACCCGCCGCATCCTCCACTCCCGCTCTCCCTACTGCGGCATCGGCTCTCATCCGTACTATGGGAGTAGCCATGAGTAGGAGTTGCTGTACGTGACTATGTACGTGATTGTGGCTGTGAGGAAGCATGTGATGGTGCCCGTGAGCCCTCACGTGACGGTACCTGGGAGGGTGTGCATGAGTGTGTCTGCACAGGGGTATGTCTCCTCGGTGAGCATGGAAGAGGAGAAGCTCTAGGAGGTCTCGCCGGACTCGAAGGCATAGACGGCAATGGAGAGGCTTGTATACTCGGGGGCGCGGTGTGACCTGGGAGTCTAGGAGGGGGATGGGCATACATATACTCTGTTAGCTCCACTGGATCAGGATGGCACCCAAAATGGTTAATCATCTCCATCATCCAAGTGGCGTATGCAAATGGATCGGAGGAAGAGCCTGGATCCATGAAGAATCTGCAAAAATGAAATTCCCCCTCAATGAACCAAGCAAAACATGCAAGCTAGTAAATCAAGCAACAATATAAACATCTTAAGAAACCAAAATGAAAGGCAAAGAAGATTAACTAAAGGTGATCATGGTTGACATGAGTGTAAAGTTGAACATAAGAGCCATCGAAACAATAGTAAGAGAGAACAAAAGCAATGATAAGGTGTCATGTTGTGGAGTACATATTTCCCAATCATGAATAGCATCTCAATCTTGTGATTTTAGTTTACAAAAAACTAAAATAGATGTACATGAGACAAATAAACATGCCCTTTACTTTTCAAAGAAAGGTAGAGATGACTATATTACTTGAAAATTGATGAATACAAGAGGGGCTGGCCTTATGTCTAGCATGAGGTTCTACACCAAAGTACAATAGAAAACTAATACAAGCCTCTTGAGGTGGAATCAAATAAGTCACAAAGGAGGCACTTCCTCCTCTCCCTACCCATTTGGGAGCCACTCTATATTTGGTTCCACTTTCCCTTAAGTGAGTGAATAGTCTCACTCTATATGTCTACTAAGACCTGAGCTATCATCAATGCTTAAAGCCTACATGCAATGGGCCAACCCACAATGCTACCAATGATCTCCCACATCGAGTGGTGCTAATGAGTGCCAACCTTTGATAGCATAGACTATAGTGATTCCGACGAAAAAACTTTTCGAAAAGGGACCGACCACCGACAGACAGACAAATGTACTTATAAATTACTCCCATTGTCACTATCAGGTACAAACAGCACGACTTCAAAGAAAGAAAGCAGTACATTTACGAAAACAAAAGACCACCCACCTCTTGGAAAAGTGAGTTTCTGGATTATCTCTCTCCCCTTTTATGTTGTCTGCACCTGGTACTCTGGTTGCACTTACTCTAGGGTAGGCTAGGTGGGAGGAAGCTGGTTAGAAGAGGCAGGTTTGGGAGCGCTGGAGGTAGAGGATTGCGATGGAGGAAGAGGAACTGTTTTAGGAAATGGATTTTGAAACAAAGAGGGCAACTTGCACGGTAGGTATACGCAAAAGAAAGCGTGTAGAAGCGCGTGTAAAAGCGCGTCTATTTGTCGACAGCGGCGTTTATACACGGATGAGTACACACGATTTCACACAGTATAAATGCGCTGCTACACGCGTTTTCGCACAGTAGACATGCGCTATTACACGCATTTTTGCACAGTATATACGCGCTGTCACACGCGACACAGAGACTTTTTTTGCTTTCATTAAAAACTGATCCTGTTTGTGTGTTGGTTATTTTGTACATAGGATGTCATCAACCTCTTCAAGCAGTTCTAGTGAGGATGAGACAATGTGTCATCGTGATCGCGATGTGTGGCTGGGACAAAGGATCAAGTGTACGTGTAATCGATGTCAAGGATGCATTGTGCGAGCGCATCGAATTACCTTGAATCACATCTCGATGTATGGAGAATGGATTCAAACAAGTTTAGAGGTGAGTAGATGTAGATTGATAGTATTCAAATGACTCATGGTGTGCAAATTAATGGAGTACGTTGTAATATATATACTGTGATTGAAGCAGGATGCGGTACCACACCCTAACATGGTGCCATATGCACGGCGAGAGCATGCAAAGCGTCGACGAGATGATGCTGGAGCTTCGGGATCTATTGTCAAAGATGAGTGGGAAAGGGATGACAATAGCCCTGCACCCCACGAAGTTGTGGAAGAGGAAGTGTTTGATGATATGGTGCGGAATCTTTTTAGGGATGATCACAAAGGTATGGACGACAATGATATGGAACAAGAGCATCTCTACAACGCTTCATTGACACCGGTTTTTGAAGGGTGCACATTCTCTATTTTACGTGCTTCACTTGAACTGCTCAATATACAAACAGTTTATGGATGGAGCAATGCAAGTCTTGACGCATTATTGAAGTAAGCATTGTAACTTGCAAATTTGAATTAGTGGTTTTGGGTTTACGGTCTAGGGTTTAGGGTTTAAGGCTAATTGATGATATTGGATGCAGGCTATTATCAAACATGCTTCCAAAGGGGAATAGACTACCCACCTCAAGAGACAAAGTGAGGCGCTATGTGACATCTCTTGGAGGATTGGATTATGATCGCATACATGCATGCGTCAATGATTGCATTCTCTTTCGTGGGACGCATAAGGAGGCTCGACATTGTCCCACTTGTGGTGAAGCAAGGTATAGAACAGATGTGAAGAGTTTTGATGTACCTCGTAAAGTCTTGTGACACTTTCCTATAATTCCTCGCATCAAACACATGTTCAAGTGCAAATCCATAGCAGAGCTCATGTCATGGCATTCCTTACATCGATTGGATGATGGCATGTGGAGAATTCCTGTAGACACTCCTACTTGGAAGCATATTGAAGATGAGTGGCCCAGCTTTAAAACAGATCCCAGAAACTTGAGACTTGGCCTAGGTATGGATGGAGTGAATCCATTTGGTTTCAAGAGCACCGCCACAGCATGTGGCCAGTTGTGTTGGTGAATTACAACCTTCCACCATCAATGGCGATCAAGAAGGGACATCTTATGTTATCCCTTTTAATTCCAAGGAAACATAAAGTCAAGCATATGGATGTTTATCTTGAACCATTGATTGATGAGTTGGAGGAACTATGGAGAGGTGTTGCGGTAGTGGACATTAGTAGGCCTCCCTCCTCTCGACACTTCGACTTAAAAGCAGTGTTGATGTGGACAATGCATGACTTTCCAGGATACAGCGATTGTTCTGGTAAGAATTATAATTACCTCCCGACTCAAATACTACTAGCTATATTAATTATAACTATTGACTTTATTATTCTAACTTTTATTTTTATTTTAACAGGTTTGAAAACATCGGGTAAACATGCATGTCCTATATGTGGCCCTTCATTGGTACATGAGTATGCTGATGGTTTGTGTAAGACCATATTCGATAATCATCATCGATTTCTCCCGTCAGATCATTTGTATAAGTTTATGCTTCCCATAAGAATTCAATATGAGAGGATTCTTTTTACCAACAGAAAGTGCACAGGTAGTATATGACAAAAAATAGCCAAACCTTGAGGACCATTTTCTTGGATAATATCCAATAATATATAGAGCTACCTTCTTCTCTATCAATATAACTTTATCTTCCTACCATAAAAGAGGTTGGCTACCTAGAGCCTTCGACATACGCTATAAATAAAATAATTTTTTTCCCCATTATTGGTCATTAGTCCATGATAAATTAACATTTTGATAGTAGACAAGTCTTTAATAAAATGCGAAAGACTTGATAGTTTACCAAACCCTGCAACTCTACTTCTTTTTAACTTGAGAAGGAAGGTTTCATATTTAATATCCAATTACTAGTTGTTGGAGAAAATTGTTAGATAACATAATATCAATTAAACCAGAAAGAAAATTTTGAAATCTCAAATTCCATAATGGATAGGATGCCATCACTTGTATATTCTCATCCCCTTCAAGCAGGTTATCCTTCCACAATGAGATACTATTCTCCAACTTTTCCTTAGAATTATGTGGTACACTTGAGCTTTAAGTGAGATTCATAGATGCATGAACCTCCTTAGAGTCTTCATCATTTACATCCTTAAAAATTTTAGCTTCCTCAAAGCATATGGAAAGTTCCTTTAGAGGATTAAATTTGTCTTCCAACACCAGCAAGGGATCATCATCATCTATCAGAACTTCCATGTCAATTTTTCATGATTGAACTATAAGGCCAAATGCATAATCCTCCCTTAGTTTGAAGATGCAGAGCATGTCATGTAATAGCACATAATCTCTATCTTCAATCTTGAAAGATGGGAGGATGGAATTTTCATAGCTTGAGACATCAAACTCAATATTTTCAACTACAATTGCAGCTCTCAATGTCTAGGATTTCAAGCATATTAGATCAAATGCTGCAATTGTAGCCTTCCCTAACTCTAGATCCATATTTTGCTCCTCATCCTAAATTTGTGCTTTTTCTTGAGTTTCCTCTTCCTCTTCTTCTTCTTCTTCTTCTTCTATGTCAAGTTTTTGGCCCATCCATTCATCATCATCAAATTTAACATAATAAGGTACATCGAAAATGCAAGTGCCTCCTCCAGAATCTTGTAGCCCCTTTTGTCGATATTGCATATGCCCTTATAGCAATCAAGAACCCTATCAAATCTCCTATTGAGATGATACCAAAGCTAATCACTATAGGCCAAATCCTTAATATGCATAAAAGTTTTATCCTTGAAAACCTTTCTACCTTCAACTACCATCTGCATGAAGATCTCATACTCATTCTAGAAATTCTTTATGTTGATCCATGATCTCAGAGAAGTTGAGGTGTATTCAGCATTCTATGAAAGATAGGGTAATCTTTATGTGCCTAGGCAGAAACTCAAACATTCGTAGGTCTAGTGAATTCTACTCCTCCATGCCCTTCCTTGTGTCAGTTGCTTTAGACTTGCCTTTCTTTTAGCTATATTCAAAAACATAATATCAATAAAACATAACTTTATTTAAAGCAACAAGAAGAGCATAATTTTGAAAAATAACTCACCATAAGATTCTTCAACTCATATTGCAAATCTTGAAAGGTCCAGTGTCCTTTTTTTAGACCTTTCAAAAAAAAACAAGGACAAAAAAATTGGTCAAAAGATGCAATATGCTTCCTCTAGGGAAAAAATTTGCTCCAAATTACATTTTTTGGAGAATTTTGTGCAAGAAGATCCCATTATTGATAGATTCATTCTATGAGTGGGAAGGAAGATCATCCAGAGCTAAGTATTGGTCATTCATCATTTCATATGATAGTGTCCCAATTCACCAAAAATGCAATATCATCTATTCAAACACAAGAACACCACAAATTATGTTTTCCATCCAAATTCACTAAAAAACATGATTTCCTCTCTTCAAATGACAAGTACACAAATCACATTTTCCAACAAATATGCTTAAAAATGCCACTTAACAATCCCAATTAGATCATCAACTTGATATCAAATTTATGGATACAAGAAAGCCACAAATCACGTTTCCCATCCAAAAATAGCAATTTCTACTCATGCTAATGCTTCATCCAAAATAAGGATATGCTATTCATGTCAACGTAGTAGAAAAGAGCAAGATATTTTTGATGTAACATGTCACATTAAAAAAAAGGCTATAGATTATCATATTTAACTAATTTGAAGATAGCAATGAAACTAATGTCAAGCCTTTGCGTGAAGCTTTAATCTTAGAGATAGACAAAAGAACAAGGAAATAAAGAGAAAATAGTTAAGAACGATAGGATTCAAGATCAAGGAAGTTGATACCGTTGGTTCTAGTCCCAAATATTGTTGGGCAAGTCCTATGGATGTTGCTGTTGGTGTGAGGCTGAACTTTGGAAAGTTATACACAATATTTGGATATTGCTTATGCAAGTCCTTAAGTGTTATCCAACTCCACCTTCTTGTCATGGGCATAAATGTAGGATCAACGCGTCTGAACCTATGGGTGTTACAATACATGCTCCTTGCAAGAATGTTTTCTTGTAAGAATCATACATGCCATTTTGGCTATACTCCCATTTGTTCTTCCATTGATGGGAAGTGGCTTGTGTGAGTCTATTTGAATCCACCTCACTTTCTTCTTGGATCCCCCAACACCAATGTAAATCCATATTCATTTTATACGTATGTTATATATGCTCTTATGTTATCATATCCTTTGTCCTTATGAGCTCTTCTTTTTCTTCCTCTAGCCTCTGGATTCTTGCTACATCCACTTCCTTGTCTTTTTTGTTCCTCTCCTCTGTTTCCCTTAGTTGATGTTCAAGTTGCCACACATGTTCTTGAAGCACCTTATCTTTTGTTAGGGCCACTTCTAGTTACTTTTCCATTTAATCTTGATCTTTGATTTTGGCTTGGAGCTGTTGTAGTTGACTTTGGTTTCTCTCAAAAATCTACAATTCAACTGTTTGAAAATGAAGTCTTGTAGCCTCTGAAGTAATCAAACGGGTAACCTTCTACCAAGACTAGAATGACCTTGAAGATTGGAGTGAAATCTTGCGTATTTGCTTGTTAGTTCCTATGGACAAGCTTATGTTGGATGATTTCTTTTCAACTTCACTTCAACAATTCTTAGGAATCAGATATGGTTGGTGATGTTCCATCCAAGGAATCCCTTTGTACCCAATCAACCTTTCCAACCAAATTTTGAACTTCATGTTGTAATTCTTTTTGGATCGAAGATTAATCATCAATAATGCATTGTTAGTCTCTTTGGGGCCGAATGTCTTGCAGAGGTTTTAAGTTCTACCCATCCTCTCCTTCCTATCCTGGACTACCGTGAAACCTAGGATGTCAGCATTTTTGTTTTGGTATAATGTCATCTTGGATATTGCAATTTGATGGAGCTTACAAGCCCTCAAGAAAGGTCACTGGCATGGGTGTAAATCTCACTTCACTGGGAGGAGAGGTATATTGTTATAGCAAATCTTCGCCAAGCACTTGCAACTAAGCTGAGTATTCATCAGCACTAATCTTTGGGCTACAGAAATCTCAAGAACATTGCATCCAACAACTCGAGGTGCGAGGAGACTCTCAACTTGTGTGTGAACAAGTTAGTGGGAGGTGGAAAGTATGAAGTGAAGGCTTGGTTCCACAACATCAACAAGCTCTAGAACTTTGCAAACAATTTGCCGAGGTAAAGATTTAGCACATCCCTTGATCTCAAAATTCAATTGTTGATTTCTTAGCACGTGAAGCTTGTACATTTATCGCACATGAAATGAGTGATAGCACTATCACAATGAAGCCGCAAGCCACGAATGAGGGTAATCATCTGTAAACAGTATGGAGGCTATGGCCATTGGGAAACCAAGTGTTATGCATATTTGATGTGAGTCTACCAACTTCAGACGATCATCAGGAAAGTCCTCAGGAACATTGCTCAAAAGAAGAATGCCAAACTACACACCTCTTGAAGAAATAGCCTGGCGGCTCGAAGAGCTAGAGGAAGCTGAAGGTGATGTGCAAGCTCTTCAATTGTTGACATTTGTAATGGCATTCTCGTTTGCTTTGATGAACAACCTTATGCAATGCCAAGCCTCTAATCCTCGCATATGAAGATCAGCCTGGAATGAATACAGTGCCTTAACCAATAAGGGTTGGTTCTTTCAAGGTGGTTTATGAGCTACTCTTTGCTCAAAACTCTTCTCATATAGTATATCACAATAGGCCAGTTACACCCTACCTTGCCTATGTGTGTTTTGTGGATGTATCTTCACCTAACTTTCAGTTGAAGATACCTCTTTCTATTATTTATTGGTAGATAAAACTTCACCTCCCTTTTCTCTCATTTTTTTCTCCTTCCTTTTTGATGGCAGACATCCTTGTATTTTGTGGGAGGATGGATGAGAACCCAAAGGAGCACTTGATGGCATCTAAATGCAAATGTCTCTTTGAATTTCTTGACTGAAGATCGTTGGTTAGTGATCTTACCAATTTTTTTGGAGTGCCTCACCCAAGTTTGGTATGAGAAGCAATCAGAGGCTACATGACAAAGTTGGCTAAGGCTATTTGCAGCAATGGTGGAGCATTTCCGAACAGAGGTGGAATGCAAGAATGTTCATCAGTTGGTAGCAAACCTAGGATAATCAGAGGGAGAGTTAGCGCGATAGTATGTGGACCGTGCGACTGAGCTACTTGATCATCTAACTGCCATGCAACCGGATAATGAAGTGTTCCAAGCAAGAATGACCACTTATTTACTGAGTTGCTTGACCAATTGAGCGTCATATGAGTTTCGATTGAAGCTTAAGTATGAGGAGCCTACTACTATGGCACAAGTACAAGAAGGTTAATACCGTACTTTTTGACCCTGCTTCCAAGAAGAGCTTCATGCCACCCTTCCATCATCTATCTGCTCATCCTTATCCTTTTTTATCAGCCAGACCTCCCCACCATCCATCCCCTCCATATTCTCGACCGTCCCATCAAGGTTTTCCTTTACTTGCAATGCAACCCCAACTCCTATCCTCTTTTCCCCAAGCTCCTTTTCCCCAACCTCGTCCCCAAGGTCCAATACTTCCCATCCCTCCCCATCATGCATCTGGGGACCCAACTATTAATGGGATTGTTAAAGCTCTCAATGATCCACAATTAGAGGTGGTAAACATGAAGAATCATGCCAACTGACCTCCTCAAGATTGTGCCAATGTAGTTTGCCATGGATGTAATTAGAAAGGGTGTTACAAAAATGAATGCCCAAATGGTCCATGATTGAATCTACTTGGCAAATCAGACGCTGAAGATTCAGACATAGAGGTGCTAGACCTTGGTAAAAGGGCATGTAATGAGGAAGCTCCAAGTCATAAACCTAGTCATCCAAAGAAAAGGGTGACAATTTATAATCCTCCCATAGCCAAAGAAGTGGAGATGGCCAAAAGTTTTGCCAGCCCTAAGGTGCCAAAGACATGAAGAAGTAAGTGAAAACCTTCTCACTTCCCTCTTGGAGAAGGACAAGAAGCCTAGTTAATAGTAGATCATCTTGCACATCGCACCATGAATATCACTTTATCCCAACTTCTTGCACTCAGTCCAGGGGTACGAAGAGAATTACAACAAAGTATATCCACACGGAAGTCCAAGAAAAGTGGAAAGGTACGTGATATTTCTACCATCTCCGAAGATACTGACCACTACCCTCATATGGTTGATATGATTATAGATAAATGCGAGGTAAAGAATGTATGTGTGGATGGTGGTGCTGCATGCAATGTAATGGTACCTAGGATTATGAATGCACTCAACCTCGTGCACTAGGAAGTCATTGACCCGAATCAAAGTAGCACATGGATGAAGGTTGCACACACATGGTGTTATTGAGGACCTACCCATCATAGTTAATGGTCATACAACCACAGTGAACTTCTATGTGGTAGACATTGAGGATACTAGCAAGAACCATCCAGGGAGACCACGGTTGTGGCAAAGTGATGCTATTAGCTATTGGAAGATAGGACACATGTCCTTTGGGTCACCTAAAGAGAAGATCCCAATACAACCAAGAGATGATACTCCTTTGGAAGAAGAAAGTTCCTCTTTTGTGTCCTCTCTTTCACCCTCACCCTCATCTGAATCAACTGGAGACACAGACGGAGGGAGGACATCACTGACGAGGAGGTATATGTTTTGGATGCTACCAACCCACCTGAAGAAATGGTAACTGCTACTTCCCAAAAATTCTAATCAATGCTTTCTAATGACCTGAGTTCCAAGGAAAAGGATAAGTTCCTCAAAATGTTCAAAAATCTCTTTGCTGCAAGCTATCATGATTTGAGACATGTGACAGCCATTGAGCACCAGATAGAGCTCAAACTAGATGCCAAAGCCGTGGTACAATGCTACAGATGCTTGAGACCAGATCAAATAGATGCTTTGAGACTAGAGATCACAAAGTTGGTGGATGCTGGGTTCATCGTACCCGTTCACAACATCAAATTGGTATCACTAGTCATTGTCACTCTAAATAGAAATGGTAAGTGGAGGATTTGCATTGACTATAAGAAGTTAAATGCAACAACCAAGAGGGATTATCACCCATTACCTTTCCAAGACATCATTTTGGAAAGTAAGTGGGCATGAGATATATATCTTTTGTGATGGCTACTTAGGCTTCTATCAAATACGTATTGCAGAGGAAGATGCCATCAAAACCACTTTCACTACACCGTGGGGTACATTTACTTTCAAGGTGATGCTGTTTGGGCTCACTGACACTCCTGCCACTTTTCAATGTTTCATGCAGATGATATTTGCCCCATACTTAGAGGAGTTTTTATTGAAGTCTTCCTTGATGATTTTTGTATCTACTCTACATGGCAAGAGCACCTCACCAAGGCTTGCATGGCCTTCCACAAAATTGATGAGGCCAAGGTTAGACTCAACTGCGAGAAGTGTACAATCGGGGCCACACATGGATGACTTCTTGGGCATATTGTTTTTGCAGATGGTATATGCCCTGATCCTGAAAAAGTAGATGCCATTCTCAAGCTACCTCCTCCCTCCACTAAGCGCTAGGTTCGCTCCTTTGTCAACCTAGTTGGGTATTATCGACGCTTTATGGATGGGTAGGCTGCTATGACTCGACCTATTATCTTGTTGTTGAAAGACAACATTGAATTCTATTGGAATGAAGAGTGTGACCATGGGTTCACATAAGTGAAAGATGCTTTAGCTTCAGAACCCATTCTCCGCAATCCAAATTGGTTAAAGGAATTCTACATCAACCCTAGATTTGGTACGCACAGATTAGTTGGCATTCTTCTTCAATAAGGAAAAGATCAGTTCATGTATCCAATACACTATGCCTCTCATCAGATGCTCGACGCAGAGCAACGCTATTCAAAATCAGAGAAACATGCACTTTCATTGATCTTTTGTGTTGAAAAGTTTAAACATTATCTCATTGGTTGGCATTTTGCAATCATTTCAAACAATGGTTTAGCTAAGCAAGTTTTGTAGTCTTCTCATCCCTTGGGTAGACTTGCTAAATGGTTGGCCATACTCAAAGAGTATGATTTTTCTTTCAAAATTGTGAAGGGAGGTTGCTCAATGTGAAAAATGCTCTCATTGAATTGGGAGAAAATCATGAAGTAAACCTTCTATCTACCATCTCTATCGATGATCCACGGTATGGAGGTATTTACAACTTTTTGTGTACCTTTTCTTTTCCTCCTGGATGTACTAACTATAAGCGTAAGAAGATTCAAAGGGATAGCAGATGCTACACCATCTTTGATGGAGTTTTGTATCGCCAAGCAATTGATGGAGTACTTTGGCGAGTTATAGATGCTAAAGAAGCATCTAAGGTTGTGAAGTAGAACCATGATGGATTCTGTGGTGGTCATTATGCGGCTGATTACGTAGCGAAGAAGATTCTACATGTTGGCTATTATTGGCCAACTTTGTTTAAGGATGTCACATTGCATTGTAAAACATGTGAGTTCTACCAATTCTTTGGTAGGAGGGATTTGTGGAAAGATGGTTGCAAGTCATCACACACAGTGGGATCAAAAAGTGACCGAAGCAGTATGGGCATATAACATCACCCATAAGACAGCAATTGGTCATACACCTTTTGAGCTCGTGTATGGAACCAAAGTTGTGCTACCTCTGGAGATCGAGTTGCCTACCCGGAGGATCACTTCAGAGCAACAATTGTCTGCAAATGAAAAGATGGAAGCTTGATTGATGCAATTTAAAGACTAGAAGAGACACGTCGATAATCTCTACATCTTGTAGAGTAGACAAAAGGCCTAACTGGATGCAATGATCCACAAAGAGTGGGAAGAAAAGTTCAATGAAGGTGTTTTGGTGTTGTGCTTTGATAATAGACTTGACCATCACTTGGATAAGAAATTTCTCCAACATGGTCAGCTCCATATAAGGTGATCAAATAGAGAAGCAATTATTTAGTGGAGGTGCATGAATTAGCAGATCCACATCACAAGAAAGTCTTCAACAAGAGATTTTGAAACCGTTTCATACTCATCTCTAACCCAGTCATGGAAATGCTATGCATTCCACGACTGGGGGGGGGAGATCTATTAACCAAAAAAATGAACTCTTGTAAATGTAATAAGTAAAGGTGTGAATGCATGTGTGGCATTAGTTCCATATAATAATACATGTCCATGGCCCCATGGTTGAGGTGGCAAGGAGCTCCATGTGCCACCCTCCATGTAGGCAAGCATCTTTTCAATTATGCATATAGGTTAAGGTGTGTGCATTATAATATGCATAAATGTAATGAGATGGAGGAGCATCTTGAATGGGTCATGCCTCCACCTCACCCACATTAAATGAGAGGGAAGCTAGTCCACAGTCCAATAATATAAATAATTTGGGAGGACAAAAAAATCATGAGTCATCCATGGACCAAGGTACATAAAATATTAAGAGAGAGGGATTGAGGTGGTAGAGCATCTTTGTGCCAACCCATCCAAAACATAAAATAATGAGGATCAAATCAAAGGATCTAAGATATGGTTTGGAGCATAGGAAAAAGAAAGCCCAACTATTGTCACTTACAATTCATGGTGCGGCCGACTATGGGCTAGGAAGAGGACAAACTTGGAAAAGTAGCATCATTATATTTGGGGGGCTACAACCTCACCTTGCCTATTTAAGAAGGCTCTTATCTTTGTAATGGACACACACTCCTCATTTAACATCCAGACTAAAATTAAGAAAGTAAGATGGAAATGTTGAAAGTACTGTAACTGATGTCTTAGTTAGAATGGAAAAACTAAGCAATGACTAGCTATTCTAGATCATCAAGTGAATTTATATGAGGAACTTGTGCTTGTGGTATAGGAGGAAAGGGACCAATTGGATCACCCTCTTCATCTAGATCAGTTATTGGTGCCGGTAGTAATCCAATTGGTGCATTGTCTCCTTTCTCAATGCCTGCCCAGACTTTGATCGCTACATCCTTTGATGCAATATGACATACTTTGACTCGACTTCTATAGCTTCTTGATTTGTTGTTACCAATGTAACCACCCTTCTTAGCTGTCTGATTGCATGCATAGAGACCATTCCTTTGGTGAATAGGTCAATAACATATTGATTCTCCCTACAAAAGTAGTTGCCAACTGCATCTGCAGCTAACAAGTCAGTGACATAAATGCACAATGGTCACCTTGGCATATCATGAGTGGATCTCAATATCTCAACACTTCCTCTTGAGCTCAATCCCAATTCCTGCACACCAAGCAGGTCTCTGAACTTGCGCAGCTTCTCTATGCCCAATGCCTTCGTGAATATGTCAGCTACCTGATCCTCTGTGCTGACATAAACTAGATCAATAAGACCCAGTAAAACCTTCTCCCGCACATGGTAATAATGCACCTCAATGTGCTTTGTTCTAGCATGATAGATTGGGTTATTTGCCAAGTGTATACTGCTCATGTTGTCACAATAAATGACAACTGGCCCATCTGTAGACTGATGCATATCATAAAGTAGCTTATGCAACCAAGCTACCTCACATGCAGCCATTGCTGCACCCCTATACTCAGCCTCTGTGCTCGACAAGGCAACTGTAGACTCTCTCTTGCTACTCCAAGTGATTGCACCACTCCCACAAGAGAACACGTATCCACTGGTAGATCGTCTATCAGAAATACTACTAGCCCAATCAGCATCAGTGTATCCATGCAACTGTATCTGAACCCTAGTCTCATAAAATAGTCCATACTGTAATGTGGAATTCACATGCCTGAGTATGCATCTAGCCGCATTCAAATGCGGTTTCCTTGGAGCCTGCATAAAGTGACTTACCAATCCTACAGCATAGCTCAAGTTTGGCCTGGTAATAGTCATATAAATCAAACTTCCTACTATGCGTCTGTACATAGTAGGGTCTTCCAAAAGCTCACCTGCATCTGCACTCAGCTTCACATTTTGCTCCAAAGGAACTAAAATAGGCTTATAGCCTATCATCCCATATTTGGATAGCATGTCCAATCCATACTGCCTCTGCAAGAGTCGTATCCCACTTGGTGATCTAATCACCTCAATGCCCAAGAAATAACGCAGCTCTCCCAAATCCTTCATCTCAAACTTCTGCTTCAATAGCATTTACATGAAGGATATCTTCATCACTATCACCTGTGATGATCAAATCATCAACATAAATGACAAGCAGCATAATACCTTTCTCTGTTTTTCTCACATAAAGTGAGAAATCTGCCTTGGAAATCTAAAAGCCAATAGTGACAAGATACTATCCTATCTTTTCAGACCATGCTCTAGGTGCTTGCTTCAAGCCATACAAGGCTTTCTTCAACCTATAAACAAACTCAAGATGAACAGCATGCACATAACCTGGTGGCTACTCCATATAGACCTCTTCTTGCAAATCACCATGCAAGAAGGCATTCTTTACATCCATCTGATGTAAAGACCATCCCTTTGATGTAGCCATAGCAATGACTGCTCTTACGATTGCCATCCTTGCAACTAGACTGAATGTTTCTTCATAATATGTCTGTGCATACCCCTTGACAACTAATCTTGCCTTGTATCTGTTCACAGAACCATCTGCATTGTGCTTCACTTTATAAACCCACTTACAGCCAATTGCATTCTTGTCTTTAGGCAAAGGCACCAATTCCCATGTAGCATTTGCTTCCAAGGCATCCATTTCTTCATCCATGGCTTTCTCCCATTTTTCTTTTCCCATGGGTTGCTCAAAAGAATTGGGTTCTGGTTCTTGTATCACTTTGACCATATAGGCATAGTGAATGGCTGTAAATCCATCATATTTCAGCCTATCCACAGCATACCTAGCTTTGGTAGACCTAGGCAAAATAGGCTCACTTCCAGGTGCTCTCAAAACATCCTTGGTCTTCCTTACTCCAGGTGTAACAACAGAAGGAATACCCAACTCATCATCAATGCTCTGTTCTAAGCCACTGGATTCACCATCCACATAAGAGTGACTTGCATTCACATCAAACATGGGCTGATCTACCTTCTCTTTTCCTTCTCGTGATACCTGCATACCACTATCTGCATTGCTTTGAGGAGATTCTCCTGATCTCAATCTGCCTATCCATGGTGAAGAATGTGAACCAATGCTAGAGGACACTCTAAGTCCACTAATATTTTGTGATTGCTGCTGTGAATTCTATGCAACATTACCATTTTGTGCATCTACATTATCAATCACATTTACTGGTTTATACCAACTGCTCATCTCATCAAATACAACATCTCTGCTCACTGTAAACTTACGAGTAGAAGGGTTATAGCATCTATACCCTTTCTACTGCAGAGAATAACCAATAAAGATGCACTTCTCAGCTTTTGGATCCAACTTAGACCTCAACTCATTTGGCACATGAACATAGGCAATGCAACCAAAAATTTTCAAATGAGAAATATCTGGTTTTCTACCAGTATACCTCTCCTTTGGAGTCATGCCATGTATTGCCACAGTGGGAGTCCTGTTCATTATGTAGACTACTGTAGCAACTGCTTCAGCCCAATAAAAATCTGGCAAGTCTTTTTCATTGAGCATGGCACGAGATACCTCTCCAATATGCCTATTTTTCCTTTCTGCAAGTTCATTTTGCTGTGGGATATGACTGCATGAATATTGCTGTTTTATGCCATGCTCCTGCAAGAACCTTGCAAACTCATTTGAGAGGTTCTCTCCCCCTCCATCTGACCTGAGGCATTTTATTTGTAGGCCTGTTTCTTTTTTAACCATAGCTTTAAAAGCTTAGAAATGCCCAAACACTTCACTTTTCTTTTTCATAAAATACACCCAAACTTTTCTACTGTAGTCATCAATAAAAGTGACAAAATAATGACAGCCTCCAATAGATGCAGCTTTAGTAGTCCACACATCAGAGTGGATTAATTCCAATGGCTTGTTACTCTCTTGAACATGTCTAGAAAACGGTTTCCTTGCCTGTTTTCCAAATTGACAGGCTTCACATACCTTATGCATTTCTGCAACCTTGAATTTAGGCAATCCTGCAACAATATTTTGGGCCTGCATTGATTTAAGTCACTATACATTAACATGACCAATGCATTTATGCCAAATATCAATATCTGCAACTACACCGGTCCCATGTGCAAACATTGCTACACTCAATTCAGGCATGTTCGCATCCAACGTAAACATCCTGCCCTTCTTCTTTCCTTTTGCTATCAAGCGACCTTTATTTTTCATATCCTCAACAAAGCATCCATGAGGATTAAATCTGACCTGCAAGCCCTGCTTAACCATTTGACCAACAAAAACCAGGTTCTTGGTGATATTCAAGACATGAAATACATCTAACAGGTATTTCTTTTTCCCATCCTGCATAGACAAAGGAATTTTACCAATCTGCACAATAAGATGTGCAGTATCATCACCAGTCTCCACAAATCCTGATTTTTTCATTTTTCTTGCATCATGCATCCATTCTGCATGACTTGTCGTGGTTGGATGCACCTGAGTTAACATACCACACATCGTTGCTTTCTTCTGCACTTGTCATAGAATTGGTCATGTGCTGCACCATAAACAGATGCTCATTTCTGTCATCACCCTATCTACTAGAAGATGCATAATTCCCTTGCTGCAATTTTCCATTCATGATGTCATTTTGCTTTTTATAATAGTCTTTAGCCATATGACCCATTTTACCACAATAGTAGCATTTAACATTGCCGTTTGCATATTAGCCTCTTTGCCATCCACCACGACCTCTTTGGCTCCCCTTGCCTCTAGAGTTACCATGTCCTCCTCCATAGGACTAGTTTTCTTGAGTTTGTTGCATATTTTGATTTCTACCATGGCCTCCTCTACCTCTGCCTCTACCTCTTCTAGCATTTGAGTAGAATACAGTTTCTTTTGAAGTTCCTCCGGAAGAAGATGCACCACCATTTCTTTGCTCCTCAGAAATTAGGAGAGCAATCAACTCCTCAAAATTAGGAAATTTTTCACGGACAAAAATACATGTTCGGAGCTGTGCATAATCCTTTCCTAGATCATTCAAGGTCACAGAAAGTAAATCATCATCTTCCACTCGTGACCCAATGGAAGCTAGTGCATTTGCAATCTTCTTCACCTTCATGTGGTAGTCATTGATGCTCATACTTTCTCTCTGCACATTGTGCAACTCCTGATTGAGCTGCATTTTCTTGGCTTGTGTATTTGTGCTATACATTTTTGCCAAAGTATCCCATGCCTCCTTTGGCATACTTGCATCCTGAATATGCACAATCATAGAATCTGAAATACTGATAGATAGCCAATACATAACTTTTCTGGCTCTCTCATGCCATCCTTTAAATGCCTGCATTTCCTGTTGATTGGGAGCATTAGGAAGAACTGTTTCTCCTTCATTTCCTATAATGAAGTCCCAATATCCTTTTCCCATAAGGAAATTTGTCATTCTAAACTTCCATGCTTGGAAGTTGTTCTTGTCAAGCTTTTCAGTGACAATCTGTGAAAGAGAATCTAGCGCCATTACAGAACACTACAAAATATTCTGTCACTGCAAAAAACACAACTTCAGCCTCACAAGGGCAAATCTGCAAAACTGACAAAAGTGGTATTTGACCACACAGTCACTTCCTAGTGACGATTTTGCATCAATAGGCAACAAGGATGATTCTGTAACTCCCAATATCTCTGCGCACAGGCATATGATGCAATTTCTATGGCAAATTTTCACTGACCTACAGAACAATGGTCGCATAGCAAAAACAAGGCCTTTTTCTGAGTGCGTGCAAAGAACTTCCACCTCCAAAACGGGCCCTGAAATGGTCTCGAATTAGAAAAATTCCGTAATTGAGGCTTTGCCCTCACTTATAGTATATACTGCCCTCTTGACACACCGCAAAGGGTGTCTCAATCTGAGACAATGCACTATTGCACTTTCCAGCTGTGCTACTTGCAGAGATTTGCTCCCAAACTCGAAAAAGGAAAGCAACACTGGTCCTCTTACGAGGACACTGCGAACTTGGTTTGCTTTCTTGAGCTCCTTACCATGAACCAGGCTCTAATACCATGTGAAGATAGTGGGAGAGAAGGAAGGAGTCTCACTTGCGGCTTTCTCACATACACAATGGGGGAATACACACAAAGGTGGAGGCTGAAAACAGTTTTCCTCTTCTTAGTTGTGAAAGCCAAAAGAACACAAGTACAAAGAAATAGAAGAACCCTATATGTGGCTCTCAAACCAAACTCAACTAACTAAGGTGGCATACTAACTGAGCCACGAACTAGAGTACATAAGGATAGCTATCATCCAGCTATTATTCATGGGCAGTGTACCAACTGCATATGCAGCTAACAAGTCAGTGACATAAATGCACAACAGTCACCCTAGCATATCATGAGTGGAGCTCAATATCTCAACAAGGCCAAGAATACATCACCTTCCATCTTCATGTCAACCAATGTGACTCTCCAAGGAAAGCAAGACTTTGAACTAGATGTACCTTCCTTTCCACTTATCATCCATTCAACATACCTTATTGTAGCTTATGGAAACTTTGGTGTTGTTTTGCCAATCTATAGTTTTTCTCTAAGCCATGTCTCACAACATCCATGCAAGCATTGATATACTTCTAGACCAATATTATAATAACTTGCAATATCATCCCATGTTTGGAAATTTTTTGATTGTTTTCGCATGTTGAACACTTTAATAAGCTCATCTTAAAGCACTCTTTCTTGCTTTATACCCATTGCTCGCTAAGACATGTCAATGATACCCTTGTCTTGCTTAGACTTAAACAAGATAATCTCGCCTGTCTCTATCTCTTCTTGGATCTTTTGCATGCTTTCATCATCTAACCCAGGTAAGCATCTTAAGTATGTCATTGTGGGTTGATGACCTTCCAAATCTCCTTTGCTTATAAATCTCAAAATTGATATCCACCTTTCATAAATGTCATCATCATATGTCACCATGTGGGTATCCCTGGTAGCAAAGTTTGATCCCATGGAAACATTGGCAATTGATATAAAATTCTGGAACAAATTAAGAGAAGCATATTAGAAACATGCAATAAATAATGCCAAATTAATCCTACATAGACTACAAAGAATGAAATTCAACACATGCAATTCTGAGCAATGGCATTGGTGCCATTCTGCACAAATTAAACAAAGAATTTCATGAGGAAAAATTTCCAAAATTTGAAGGTAGAATGGCAATCATGCCATTCTCCCTTGGGGGCATTGCATAATTATCCTTCATAACCTCATACAGAAATGAGAATTAAAGTAGTGGTATTCTACATAGAAAGTGGGGAATGGCACCAATGCCATTCTTTTTATCTCTACCAAATCATGAATAATGTCATCATTATCAAATAAACAATGACAACAAGTAGTCTTATGGATAAATTAAATGGAGAATGGTGCTAGTGCCATTATCCCTTCCATGTGTTGCATAATGGAAATGGTGACATTATTATAAACTCATAGTGAGGAGAATGGTAGTAGTGCCATTGTCCACATAAAGTGAAGAGCATTCTCCTTCATAGAGCAAAGATAGTGCTACTAGTTCTATGTATCAATAAAATCGAGAATGACTCTAGTGCCATTCTCCTTCCATGTGTCACAAAATCAAATGGTGGCATTATCCATAAACTCATAAGGAGAAGGAGAATGGCAACAGTGCCATTCTCCACAAAAATTAAAGAAGCACTCTCATTTAGAGCATATAGATAATGGTTCTAGTTTTATGTATCAATAATGTGCCACATAATGGAAATGGTGGCATCATCCATGAACTCATAGGGAGAAGGAGAATGGCAGCAATGCCATTCTCCACACAAAGTGAAGAAGCATTCTCTACATAGAGTGACATATAAAACAAAAGTGAAATTTCAATAAGACAAAAGGAGGAAGAATTTGTTACTCACATCCCAGTTTTGACGATTTTTGTGGCCTTTTACAAGCCCTTGAATCGACTTATTTGGTCTTCCAAAGGCAATCTGTTGTGCCCTAAGATGTTGCAAGATGTCAATATAAGGTTGATTCTTCAGAATTGTTTGAGCCTCCATATTAGCCATTGAAGATATTTTGTAGCTTGCATCTTCTGGAGCATTAACCACAATGCATGCCTTCCTCCTTGTATAGAAACATTTCCTTTGTTCAATGCTTCCCCCTTTTCCATCTCTTATGAAGAGCTTTGTTGCATATATTGAGTGTTGCCCTACTAGGATCCAATATGTGTACTCCCACAACTTCTCAACTTGCACCTCTTCCTTGTGCATGGGAATATTTGTCTCTTTATGAAAAGGCATAATATATGCACATGTGGCTAGATGCTTTGACAACAAGGCAAAGCTCTTCACTAATTCATTTGCATAACTAACATTTAAGGTTCTATACACGTACTGACTTGGTGCTTTAAAGCAATTCATGACTGGAATAGAAACCTGATATTCAACTCCAAAAGGAAAGTACTTTGCATACTCCATCAATCCAATCATGCTAGTGTCCTTCTTTTGCAATTTTTTTTCAAGTGCCTTAAAGTCTACATCATGAGATGGTTCTTTGAATACACTACTCTTGCCACTAGGCTCTACAACAAAAGTAATGTTTGTTTCACCATTAGTCTTTCCCTCAATGTTTGTTCTTAAGTCATTAATATCATGCGTTGTCTTACTTTGATCACTTGCCTCCATATCCTCACTCATTCTTGTGTCCTTTAATCCTTGTGATCTAGTAGTCTCAACATTTTTTTTCTTCATTGTCTTTGAGGCTCTTGTGCTCTTTATTTTATGTTACTTCACCTTTTTTATTACCATTTCAAAAGCATCCATAATTTTAATGTTATTACAATTTTCTATCTCAACATTCCAACCCTTCATTGCCATTGTGTCCTCCCTAGTGGAAACCATCCTCACATGTTCATAGCAAGCATCATCCAATGGATACACATCCCCACCCTTGGCATGCACATTGAGGCAAGGTTGGGAATCATTGTCTTTAAGCCTTGCATACTCAGTTACTTCACCAACATCTTGAAATTCTAAGCCAGAAGTATTGAGAAAGCAATGTACTTTATGAAGCCTCTTTAGCTGATTATCATAGAAATCCAAATACCATCCTTTGCTAGATGTAACCCCATCCACATATGACACATGCTTCCTTTCTTTTTCCCTTGGCCATATCTGCAAAACACATGAACAAGGAGTTGAAAGTAAGTAGATATAAATCACAAAACGATACAACTTACATCCTCATGACCTTGTCGGAAAACAAGAATAGCAATGGTGCCATTCTCCTCATAAGAAAATGAAAGAAATACTCGTATGATGCCATGGGATAAGGGGGAAGGGCACTAATGCAATTCTTTATAAGAGTGACAGCATTGCAACCATACATACTCTCATAGAATATGCCAATCCCCACACAACAAAAGGAATACTTGTTGATATGTTGTCATGGGACAAGGAAAAGTGGTAGCATTGCAATCATCCATACAAGTAAATAAAGAATAGCACCATTTTGAGTCTCTTGTAGGAAACCATTCGGTAATAGATGATGCCATTCTACTTATCCTCATAGGAAGAATGGCATCAAGCAATTTTTTGACTTAAAAAGGAGCCTCAAAAATTCCTAAGATGATGTCTAGAGACAAATGAGAATGGCACTAGTGTCGTTCTTTAAGATGTCTTGTCCCAATAAATTCTTTAAGGGTTACCAATCCCACCAGACTTTGGTTTGTTTTCATTGCCATGAGATGGGCCACAAGAAAGAGTTTTGTCCCAACAAGATTTCGAGACAACATTTTTAGAAAACTCTTATCTGCTACCATTGCGATCAAATGGGTCACATTAGGAGGCATTGTCCTATGAGGAGTATTGCTTATGGGGCACAATCAATGTGGCAAGCCAAAGATGTTATGCAAGATATATCATGTAATGATCCCTTTGATGAAACTTGTCCAATCATTCCTTCACATACAACCATGAGCCCAAAGGACCTATTGGATAAGTCCATAGAGGTTGGAAACAAATCATGTGAACACAATTCATATCATCCTCCAAATGAAACTTCTCTGAGTTCAAAGCCAAAATGGATCGATTGGTCTTCTATGGGTCATGACTGAAATGATGATGCAAAGATCTCAAATCAACCCAGTCACAACGAAATGTCTTATCATCGAAGGGAAAGGATAGGTCCTCAATATTTGCTATATCTACAAAGGAGTGCACAGGAGGATCAAAAAGGAATTTTTGAGGTCTGTAGAGATGGAAAAGAACATGCAGATTCCCATATCAAAAAGGTTATATTCTCTAGTCATAAAGAAATGACATATCATCAAAGGGAAAGTTTGAGTCTTAGGGAAAGGACTGGTCCTCAAAGGAATGCAAAACATGGTCAAGAAAGAGACCATGAGCCTTCTGAGTTTAATCTTGAACAAATGAATTCAAAGTCTACAAAACCAATGGTACAAGGAGATGATTCAATCCAAAAAACCCAAATATCAAAGAAGATTCTATCACTCATGATGGGAATGACAATCAAAAAGATGTTGATTTAAAATATTTTGTGAACACAGTTGATCAGCTCCACTGGAATTGTGAAGTAGATACGAATGTTGAGGAAATAGATCGTGACAAGATGCTGAAGGATAACCTACTAGAAAACTTGTCGGATTTGTTTGAAGAGGATGACCATCTAGTGCTTGATAATCCGGAGTGGAAGAACTATGATTCGAATGGGATTGATTTGAGTGATCAAGTTGAGTACCTAATAGGATTTTTTAGTCAATCCAATTCTTTTGAATTTGATTGTTCACAAGAATTTGAGGATGATGATGGATTATATTGTGATGAAGGTGTTGAGACTGATTGGTCTAATGTGTATACTGATGATGATGATGAAGATAATTGTTTCGATGAAGAGGGTGAACTTGCCATCATAGATTGGTCAAAGGTCATGCCAGAGCTTGATCTAAGCAAAACCAAGTCAATCAAGAGTAAAGTTGCTGAACAAGTGTTGGATGATGACATGATAGAGGAAACTTTAGGATTGATCAAGAAATGGGAAAAGTCTTCAACATGATTGTGTCTCCTTAGAATTGTGTTCGATGACATTGTGTACATGTGAATACAAACAAAAGAAAAAAGGAAATACCAAAAACCAAATGCATTGTTGTGGTGTGGTATATTAAAGTTTGAGTGTTGAAATAGATTTTCTAAGAGTGTTTAGGATAATCCATTTGATGAGGCCATTCCAACTACTTGACCAATGAGTTCCAAAATTGTACATAGAAACCATTGGGGGGGGAAAAAGGTTGTTCATTGTGGATTCTTGTTTGGTGTGTTTGTTAGAGTTAGCTCAAATGTCCACCTCTCATGTAACCCACCAATATTCTGTGTACCCAATGTTGTAAGGCCCCCATATGAGGAGAAGCCATGATGGGTATCAGATATTGGGAGGGATCCCCAGTTTAGACACTGGAAGGGGTCTTAGAGTAGACCAGATGGTTATGAGACGGCTTAGGAGCCAAGAGTAGAGATACCCGTCTGCACAAAGGGGGGGTTCGGGGGGGCGATAGCCCCCCCGATAGCAGGGGGTCCGGGGGGCGCAGGCCCCCGGTGGGGGTCTGGGGGCAAAGCCCCCAGCGGTATGACCTATGCGCGATCCTTCATCTGCCCGACGGCATGTTTTCTGAAGGGTCGGTTGGTCTTCCAGGCCGACTGTCTATTAGGCCGACTGCCTATTACAGGGCCGACCGTCAACCACTTACACTATATAAGTGGCCACCCCCTATCATCAGATCACCAGTTCTTCACGCTCATAGTCCTCCGTCCAGCATCTGTCTAGATCACTCAAAGCTCTGTCTGTAGAGCGCACGGGTGGACAGCCAACCATCAGTTGTATCAGCAGTTTGGTATATCAGAATTTTTGTATTCTCTCCAGCTTTCCATCGTGTACTTGCGTTTTGTTGTTATCTTCCGCTGTGTACTATTTTCTTACAGTGTTGTGCATGTAGGTTGTTCTCATGGAAACATGAATCCCTCAACAACCTAAGGCTTAAACTTATTGACTGATTCGCTTGTTTGTTAAGTTCTTGGAGCCTAAGCGCTTTGGACATGTAGATCGTTGAATGAGCTCTAATGTTTTCAAGAATGAAAAGACTTGTGCTATTGGATTATCTTGAGTGAACTAGGGATTGCATCCCACTGAGACCATTTGAACCCAAAGAAGAAAAAAAAAAGAAAGAAGGGAAAACTCAAAACAAACAATCTTCTTGGTATGGTGTGTTTGCTTTTCATAATTTCAGGTGGGTTAGATCATTTCCACATGTGCTACTAATGGATGCTTTGATGAGTTGTTTTGAGTACTAGAGGGTATGTATGCCGCATGAAAGTAGAACTTCTTATCAAGTGCACTCAAACCTTGCTCTTGTTGGTTTTGTAATTGATTGAGGTACGAGTCTTTCTTTTTCATGTGTGTGAATGAATGAGTGCGAATTTTTGTTTCTTTGTGTATGGATATAGTGTGGAATGGCATAAGTGCTACTAGAATGTATAGCTAGATTGCACTTCATGAAGGAATGTTACCTGGAGAATTACTAAACCATTTCCATCCTAGAGGCTAATAGTTTTAGGTTTGCTTAGAGTCTATTCAAGATATGTTGAGGGAGTATGCCGAGTACTTTGGTTAAGTCTTGAGTGATACCATTGTTGAACTTTCATATTCTAGTCTAATAGGTGGGCTATGAGTGGGAAGGATGCTCAATGGAAAGAATGTGCAAAGACTGTGCTAAGAAGATAACTATTGCCTTAGAGATTCTTAGTAGGCCCTTGGGAGATTGGTTTCCCTTGACCAATGCCTTGGTTTCTAAGGGGTGGGACCTTGGTTTGAGAGAAAACACTGAGAGAAAAAAAAAAAGGCAAAAAATCAAGTGGATTTTAGTATTGAAGAAGTAGCATAGTTGATTTATGAGATGATCAGTGCCATGTAAGATTCTTGGTAGGTACTTGGGTATGTTAGGAGCCTGAGACCGATGCCTTAGTCTTCTTGGGCTGAGATCTTGTTGGAATCATGTAGAGGAAAATTGGATCGTGTGAACTATGGAGAAAAGGAGCAATTCTAGCTTACTTGTTGACTTCCTATGAGAAGAGAAAATGATGGTTTGGCATTGGTGAATGATAAGAAAATGTAGAGACTAAGGTCATAATCTTAGACATAGATATGCTAGGCTTTGAGTAGGTCTATATCTTACTTGGTTTCAAGATGGATTTATTTTAGTGCTTTTCTTGCAGCAACCTTTCTGGAACTATGGTTTAGTTATGCTATCCAGTATGGCATGAATCATGTGATTGAGTTATGATGTTGTGCTACTATGTATGAACATTGTGTTTCTATTTTTGTGTTTGTATTGTGGTGTGTTATTCTATTGTATTGCAAGGGGATGATGGATCGAGCCTCTGAGTCATTGAGTCTTGCAGGATTGTTTGTTGATTGCCTAGCTGTGTGCTATATTTGATTTTTCAATTCACAAGGATGCAAATTCTCTTAGTGGTGAATATATGTGGTAGCTAGGTTTAGCCTAGCTGGGGTCAATTTTTGATTTTTTCTTTTGATTGATGGGATGCAGTGTGTTTTTGTAGATTTTTAGTGCTCTCTGCTACTAATCTTGGTTGCTTTGGAGTTTTGGTGAGCACGCAAGTATCGTGACAGGATGTAGTTATCTTTTTAGCAAGGTGGATCGAGCACCTAGCATGTGGCTAGGGGAGATGCAATGATATTTGTCAGTGCAAGAGGTATGTTGCTTCATGGATATGCTTGGATATGTCTTATAGGGCTATGCTGATGATGTTGAGAATGTTATGCCTATGGATTAGTTAGGCCATGGATGTAGTAGTTTATCTACAATGATGTGATGTTGGATTCAGTTTTGATTTGATGCCTATGCCAATGGGTTGATGCTATGTTTGGTAGCACATGTGTTTATTGGTTCATGCCATGATGTTATGGTGTTATTTCCAGGGTGATGTAGTTGGTATGCAAGGTATCATGGTGTCATACAGAATGTGTTTATTGGATGCTATGTAGTGGAATATACCTCTTGCTATTGGGGCGTATTGGATGCCATCTTTATGCACTAAACATGAGGGTGGTATGTGATGTTATTGATGCTTCAATGTGCTACTGGATGGTCTTGCAAATGACTTTTACTTGGGATATCACAGATGTTTGTGTCAGATGCCATTGGCTTTTACTGGTAGCAGTTACATGGATTTCATGCATTTTGCAAGATGTTTGGGCTATTTTGGGTAGCCGGTTGTATGGATGTCATAGGGATGTTGTGATAGCATTGTAGACATCCAAAGGGATAGCATTTTGGCTTTTTACTGCGTCATTATCGGTGCTACAGATATGGAGATTTTTAAGGATTTGTACGTAGTAGGGATTCCATTAAATTTGGCAAATCTCTAATTTAGTGACACCAAATTAGCAGAAATGATGGGGCTTTTCAGATGGCCTTGTGGAGCATGCTAAGGGCATCATTTATTGTGTTTACTACATTTGGATTAGAGTTGATGGTATGGAGATATGCTAGGATTTGTAGTAGAAGATAGTGTCACAACCATGACTTTTTTTATGCGATAGCAGTGGAATTATTGCTGTGTCGGTGGTTCGAGTGATGGGTCTTTTGTGGTAGTAGTCTTGTGCATGCAGAGTACTAGAGATTCTCTTTTGACGGCATCTCGATCCAAGCTACGGTTCTTATTTTGTGATAGGATCTTTCGGGCCTACGGCACACATGTTGATTCTCGATTTTTTGACTAGTTTTTTCCGTCGCATATGGTACTTACAGAGGTGCCAAGGTGATGATGTATATCATGGGGATGTGATTTTTATTTGACGTATTTGCTATTTCTAGTTTTTATGCCGACATATTGCCACCACAGAGTATGGATTGGCTCAGGGGTGTCAAATAGCAATGTCACGGAAGTTTTTTATTGACGGAATAGTCACTATCTTGCGGGGCTATGCATGGGCCACAAAGCTACGGAAAATGCATTTGTTCCGGGGGTATTTCAAGGTGAAAAAGAGGGCAAAAAGGAGATGAAGAAGGGGATAAGGAGGTGCCACATGTCGAATGGAGGATGAACCCCCCAAAAAGGTGGTTTGGTGGGTGGTTTTTGGGGGTAGTTTTTACATATTTTGGGTGCTTTTCACATGGTTTTGAAGCTTCATGAAAAAAGCAATCGTATTCTTCTTCTTACTCATGTTTTGGAGCTTGTGGAAGAGAGTTGGAGGTTGCAGCCTTGTTTTGTGAGTCAGTATGTAGATTTCTAAGTGCTAGGCAGAAAAAATCGAGTTTGGGTTGTCTACAGCCATTACTCATCAAAATGACGACATGGTGAAGAGGAGAGTCTATGTATGCATCCAATTGCTACCTAGAGCTGTTCTAGGGCCTGTCAATCTTCATTTGGACATGAGGGAAGCTTCATACTAGCTACAAATGAGTGCAAAATGCAACTACGGCACAAATAAAACAATATAAGGAATGGCATGAGAAGACACGCAGAGTCTTGCATTGGCTCAGTGTTTGTGTTTCAGATGCCATGTTTGTTCATATTCAGGAATGCACAAATGCCAAGGATGCCTGGGATACACTTGTGAAGTTGTATGGTACTACAACTCTTGCACGCAAGATGCAATTGAAGCAAGAACTAAGTAATGTTAAGAAGGGGAATCTTAGCATTAATGACTATGTTCTGAAAGTGAGAAATATTGTTGAGAAGCTGGGATCTATTGGTGTTACAGTGGAAGATGAAGATATGATGTTGGTTGTTTTGAATGGTCTTGGTAAAGACTATACATCCTTTCAGACATCTATTGGTGTTCGTGAGACATTTCCATCTTTCAATGACCTGGTTGCCATGTTGATCAGTGAAGAACTTCGTATTGGAGCTGATAGCTCATCCAACAAAAATGAAGAACATGCTTTTTACTCCAATCGCAGTTGCGGACATGGCCGTGGTCACTATGGCAGAGGCAGGGGGAGAAATAATAATAATGCCTATGCACGTAATGCAAATAATGATGCAAGGCCTACACGAGGACGTGGAAGAGGATTTGCATCTTCTAATGACTCATGAGATTGTTTTTATTGTGGCAAAAGTGGTCATTATGCTAAGGACTGTTATAAAAAACAAGCAGATATCAGAAGTGGAAAGTTACAACATGGTAACTATGCATCTAGCAGTCATGATGATTGTTTAGAAAAGTTGTTTGCTATGCAACAGAAGATGCACTCTACTACTATGCAGGATGATATGCGTGATGATGTATGGTATGTGGACTCAAGTGCATCAAATCACATGACCAGCCGTGGGAACTGGTTTAAAGAATTGGATGCCATGCGTACACCTGGTTATGTTGAGACAGGTGATGATACAGTCCACCCTATTGAGCATATGGGTAGAGTACCACTTGTAATGCAGGATGGAAAAGTCAAGCATTTGGAAGATGTGTTGCATGTGCCTACAATCACCAAGAACCTTGTGTCTATAGGTCAAATGGTTGACCAAGGGTTGCAAGTACGGTTTAATTCTCATGGAGTATTTGTGGAAGATTTGCATAACAAATGCAAACTTGTGACCAAGGGGGAGAAGAAAGGCAGATTATTCACTTTGGATGTGACTATGCCTAGTGCAGAAACTGCCATGTATGTTGATGGTTCGAAGGTGATAAATGACATAGATATTTGGCATAAGTGGATTGGACATGCAAACATGCAGAGGATGAAATCTATGCAATCTAGTGGTGTTGTGACAGGGCTACCCAAGTTTAAGGACAATGCCATAGTGAAAGTGTGTGCAGCTTGTCAATTTGGAAAGCAAGCAAGGCATAGATTTATGCGTCATGAGATAAAGAGCAGTAAGCCTCTAGAGATTATTCATAGTGATGTGTGGACTGCAGATACTATGACCATAGGTGGATGCTATTATTTTGTGACTTTCATTGATGATTACAGTCGCAAAGTTTGGGTGTATTTCATGAAGGCAAAGTCTGAGGTGTTTGGATACTTTCAAGAATTCAAAGCCATGGTTGAGAAGGAGACAGGTCTGCAAATAAATGCCTACAGTCTGATAATGGGTCTGATAATGGGGGAGAATATACCTCACATGCATTTTCAGATTTTCTAAAAAGGAATGGTATTGTAAGGCACAAATCTTGCAGGTATACACCCCAACAAAATGGTGTGGCAGAGAGAGAATCGTCATATTGCAAAAGTTGCTAGAGCTCTCATGAATGAGAGACAGATACCAAATGAGTTTTGGGGTGAGGGAGTGTCTACTACCATATATATTATCAATCGCACACCCACTGCAGTGGTACATAATATCACACCAGAGGAGAGATATAGTGGCAAGAAGCCGAATCTATCACATTTGAAGGTTTTTGGTTGCATATGCTATGTGCATGTTCCAGATGAGTTGTTGACTAAGTTGGATGCAAAGGCTGAGAAATGTATCTTCTTGGGATACTCATTGGAGCATAAGGGGTACAGATGTTATAACCCCATCACACGCAAGCTAAGGATCAGCCGTGATGTGGTTTTTGATGAGCTTACAAGTTGGTATGCATTGCCTCCTATAGTAGTTGATGATCGAAAGCCTGCAGAAAATGTTGATAGGAATCCTACTGCTGAAACTGTTACTATTTCAGGGCCTAGTGAGGCTAGTTCTAGCTCTTCCACTTCACCATGGAGTGGTAGGCTGAGAAATTCAGCAGATAAGAGTGGATCAGCCCATGCAAATAGCCCAAGGAAGGGCAAGGAAAAGATTGCAGAACAGGGTGGTACATCACGTGCAGGGGGAGAGTCAAGTGACTCAGACATGAGCTTGGATGAGGAGCTTGGAATTCCCAAAGTTACTACACCTGGTGTTAGGAAATCCACAAGGGTACGATACCCAGTGGATAGGCTGACATATGATGGGCTGAGTGCCATACATTATGCTTATATGGTTAAGGTACTTGAGGTGCCAAAGCCTACAATATTTGAGGATGCTATGGGTAATGCAGAATGGGAGTCTGCCATGGACGAAGAGATGGATGCCTTAGATGCCAACAAAACATGGGAGTTGGTTGATTTGCCTACAGGAAAGAAACCCATTGGCTGCAAATGGGTTTACAAAGTGAAAAGAAACTCAGATGGAAGTGTGAGCAGGTACAAGGCACGACTTGTTGCAAAGGGATATGCACAAGAGTATGGCATTGACTATGAAGAGACTTTCAGTCCTGTTGCTAAGATGAGTACAGTGAGGTGTGTCATTGCTTTAGCAGCGAGTAAGGGCTGGTCTTTACATCAAATGGATGTTAGGTGATTTGCATGAGGAAGTGTACATGGAGCAGCCACAGGGTTATGTACATCCACAGTATCCACAAAAAGTATGTAAATTGGTGAAGGCATTGTATGGCTTGAAGCAGGCACCAAGGCAATGGTTTGAAAAGATAAGTGGTTATCTTATTTCTATTGGATTTCAGGTTTCACCTGCTGATCCCTCTTTATTTGTGAGGAAATCAGCCCATGGCATGATTGTGCTAGTACTTTATGTGGATGATCTCATATTGACAGGTGATAGTGTTGTTGAGATCTATAAAATCAAGCAGCAACAACTTGGAAGCAGGTTTGAGATGAAAGACTTGGGAGAGTTGCGCTATTTTCTTGGTATTGAGGTCATTAGATCCACAAATGGAATATGGCTTATCCAAAGGCAATATGCTTTGGACATGTTGTCTAGATTTGGCATGACAGGTTGCAAACCCATCACCATGCCTTTGGAGGTGAATGGGAAGTTGACACAAGATGGGGGAGAGTTGATAGATGATGTTACCATGTATAGATGCATGGTTGGGAGCTTGATATACATGACTATTACAAGACCAGACCTCAGTTATGCAGTTGGGTTGGTTAGTCAGTTCATGCAGGCTCCACGGAAACCCCATTTGGATTCAGTCAAACGGATTATGCGATATGTGAAGAGCACTATTCAGTATGGTTTGTTTTATGCTTATGGTAGTGATTTGCATTTGTCTGGCTATACAGATGCTTATTGGGCTGGAAGCCCTTATGACAGGAGATCCACGAGTGGTTATTCCTTTACACTTGGTAGTGGTGCAGTGAGCTGGAGCTCAAAGAAGCAACCCACTGTTGCTCTTTCTAGCACTGAGGCAGAGTATAGAGGAGCTGCACTTGCTTGCGGCATGTGAGATTGATTGGCTATGCACGCTCCTACACTCTCTTGATATTGTGGTGGATTGTGCAGTTGTCCTTTATTGTGACAACATGAGCAGTATAAAGCTCTCTAGCAATCCGGTTTTTCATGCCAGGACCAAACATATTGAGGTCCATTACCATTTCATACAGGAGAAGGTCATTGCAGGTGAGATTGACCTTCAACATGTCACCACTACTATGCAGATGGCTGACATCTTCACAAAGTCCTTGGATACAAAGAAGTTCCAACAGTTTAGCAACTCACTTGGTGTTATGTCTATTGATGTGAGCTTGAGGGGGAGTGTTGAGATATCAAGCTCAGAGTCTCGTCGTATCCAGGAGGATGCCGGGTGACACGTGGTTGGTATATCACGCTTGTCTAGATTTCTTTTTATCCATGTATGGTGTGGTAGGACTTATGGCTTGGACTTAGCCTATGACTCCTTATGCTAGTCATAGTAGGTGTAGGGTTTTATCATGTTGGTGTGTGAATGAGATGTTAGTTGTTGTTGTTGCCTCCACTACTTGTGTACTCTATCCTCTCTCTCTTCTCACCTAGATCCCCCTCCCCCGTTTACACCTATTGTAGTTCTTGACAAATTGCACCACATAATCCATATTGAGGTAGCATGGCAGCTTATACTTCATTTTTCCTGGGCCACAAGCGTCGAGGTGAGGGATGACTTCTGGGTCCTAGAGTGCCCTATAGCGTTCGGAGGTATGATAGCACACCTTGAACCAAGTTGTAGGGTTGTGTGGGCAGGTGGAATGGACCTCCATACCCCCCAACTGCTCCACCCACTCTTGGCCTAGGGGTGAATGCGTCGTGATTATGATGTTATGTTCTACACTGGGGCTGGAGGCGCTGGTTTCTAAGCTGGCTTTTCTTTTTCTTGGGGTCACACTGGTTGTGGACGGCTCACCCTTTTCTTGAGTTGCCCTTGGTGCCATCTTCCCCTTTTTCTTCTGTCGGCCCATGGCCTCTTGAGCTGATAATCAGAGTGCTTCTTCCAGCTCTCGAGCTTCTTCCGCCTCTAGTTGCCTTAGCAGCTGTGAGTGATTCTTGGATTGACTGCTAGTGAATTCTACCTCTTCTTCATCAAGAGCATTGAAATGTCTCTTGATAAGTTCTTCGGTGTCTGAAGACATGATTAGGGTTGATTTGGAGAGAGTTTGGGGGTTGGTTTAGGTGGTTGTGGATGCAGTTGATTTCAATTAGGTTAGACCTATCTAACTGAATACTTGATATGCATCACTTGGTTCATGGTAATGCATTGAAAATCCAAGTGGCATACCTTGAAGCTGACATCGTCACTGCTTGTGGAATTTTGACTTGCGATGTTGTAGCGAGAACTGATTGTGCAAGATCGTTGAGCATTGTCTTGGTATCCTTGATGATATCTTCTTCATGATGCTTCACGCTCCTTGCACGGTCATGTGGGAAATCAAGTTCTTGTGGTTCTACCTCCTTTGTGGAAGTAGGTTCTTGTGGGACTGTTTCCTTCTTCACATGATGAGTCCTTTTGTCGATGGGGTTAGTTTTACCCACGATAAGTTCTTGTGTATCTACCTTAGGCCTAATCACCCATGCGGTTGTTGACGTCTTTGGCAAAAAGATCCTAGATGTTGATGCTGATGGAACGTTTGTAACATCTATCATTTTGCCCTTTCCTTTGTCTTTCAAAGTAGGTTCTTGCGGTTCTACCTTTTGAGATGTGGCATTGGGAGTCACCCTCCTCCAAGTAGGTTCTTGTGTGGCTGCTCTTTTGCATGGTACGTGTGTTGGTGGTGATGGGCTTGATTTATCTGTAGCACTTTTCTCCTTCCGTACCCATACCATCTTCGTCGTCTTCGGTGTCTTTGGCTGCGTTCTCTCTTGATGTGATCTATTTGTAGCAACTGCCTTCTTTTGCTTGGGTACCCATATCTTATCATTGCCTTGGTAAAAACCTTGGTCTTCCAATATTGGTACTAGCACCCATTGTTGATGTGTCTTTCTTTGAGGTTGTGCTCTCTTAGCTCGGCGTTGTCGGGGTTTTGATTACGAGGGAAATGTTGGCTATTGATGGTGGGGTTGACGTGGTATCCATACATTTCTTGCGCCCTTAAAATAATCTTGAGTTTGGAGCAATCTTTTGGGAATCCACCTTGTCACTGTTGATGTCTTCATATTGCGTGAGCAAGGTGTAGGTTGTGGGCGAGATTGTGGTTGATGAGGTTGTGATGTGGAGGCAACTGGTGTAGGAGTTGGAGATTGAGAGGTTTTTGTGGGTGGTGTGTCTTGTGTTAGAACTTGTTCACCTTTACCCTTGTTAGCAGTTGAATCACCTCTCTTTGGATTGGAAGTTGCATCGATGGGCCAGTGTAGCAATGACACTTGAGCGGCATTGCGCTTGTACACCATCCTGGCTTGTTTCTTGTGCCAATCGATTTGACAGTTGGTTAGATAACACCACGTACGTCCCAGGATCACATGCTCTTCCATGGTACCTGCAGGCATTACATAAAAGCGTACCTGCAACACATGTTTAGCAATAATTACATCTAATGTTACGTATCCTATGGGTTTGGTCCGTGTGCCATTGATAGCTCTGACTGTTGCATTGGTTGGAACCATGCTCCCTTTTGGCAATGTTTGCCAAGCCTCACATGATATAAAATTGTGGCTTGCTCTTGGCTCTATTAATGATTCCAAGCCAAACGTGGCTTTGTTCGTGATTTTCAATGTTAGGGGAATCCTTGCTGGTTCAACTTGTGGTTCATCGTCCCCTAAGTCGTCATCCTCAAGGGTGCCCTTGTACAAAGTCATCCTCCTGGATTTCTCTTTTACCTCTCTTTCTTTAGCTTCTTGGCACGCGTGCTACTGTGCCATCTTTTCTTCCTTGTTCCTCCGTTGATTGCTATGGATGGTTTGTAATGCTTGCAAGGTCAAAGGTCCGTAGAATCTCTTGAGCTTGCTACTGTTAATGTATCCTTCCATCACCACTCCATCGAGTGTGGCAATCCTTACTGCTCCTTGTGGCATGATTTCCACCACTTGGTAGGGTCCCATACCCTGATATTTCAGTTTTCGTTTCGTGTTCCTCACACCGTACATGAGACATAAGTCTCCCTCCTTGAGGTCCTTATTTCTAAGATTGTGGTCAAACCACATCTTACGACGTATTTTTTCCACTTTCATTCCATACGCTACGTGGAGTCGAGTCTCTTCAATTGCTCTAGGTCCACGAGTCTCTCTGTTAAGGACTCCTCCATTAATCTTTCTCAAACTGCCACCCTTAGACTTGGTACTAGAAATTCCATAGGCATGACTGCCTCTAAACCAAATGCAAGACTAAAAGGTGTACAATGTGTCGCCACCTTGTATGCAGTTCTATACGCCCATAATGCTGCTGTAAGCTTGTGTTCCCAGTCACCCCGACTGGCTTCCACTGTTTTGGTCAAGATTTTGCATAAGGTTTTGTTGGTACTTTCGGCCTGACCATTGGCCTGAGGATAATAAGCTGATGACTTTCTATGGATGATCATGAACTCCGTCGTCAGCTGTGCGATTACTTCATTTAGAAAGTGTATGTCGCGGTCACTGATTAGCTCCAAGGGACATCCATAACGTGATATCACTTGTTCATACAAGAATTTAGTAGTAGACCTAGCATCTACTTTGCGGGTGGCTCTAGCTTCCGCCCACTTAGTAAAGTAATCCATGGCAACTATTATGTACCTAGCTTGGCTATTAATCGCAACCGGACTAATGGGGCCAACAAAGTCAATTCCCCATTTTTCAAATGGTTGGGTCACTAGGTTTATGGACAGTGGCATTCTGTCCCAGTTCTGTGGTTTAGTCGCTCTTTGACAAGGATCACATCTTTTAACAAATTCCACTGCATCGTTAAATAGTGTAGGCCACCAAAGGCCTACTTGAAGTACTTTTCGTGCTGTGGTTTTTGCTGCGAAGTGTCCTCCTGCTATTCCGAAGTGAGCCTTGTCTAGGATGAGAATGAACTCATCTTCTCTAACGCACCTACGCATCACTCCGTCTTTTCCCTGCTTGTATAATTGACCCGCAATTAATTGATAAGGAGCAGCATCCCTAAATCAATCTTCTTGCTTTAGCCATATCTACAGATGTATCTGTGGGCAACCCATTGGTTAGATAGTGACATATTTCTTCCACCCACTCTGGAACCAAATCTACTAGAAATAGAGGTGCATCTGGTAGTTCGTCGTCCACACCTATCAGTTTCTCTCCGTTGGGAATTCGCGACATATGGTCGGCGAGAACATGCGTCCTCCCCTTCCTGACTGCGACCGTGAAGTCAAACTCCATCAAGATCAACAGCCAGCGTGTAATCCTTCCCATCATGCAGGGTTTATTTACCAAGTACAAAAGTGCTTGGTGATCCACAAAAAATACAAACTTGTTTGCCAATAGGTAATGCCTGAATTTCTTTACCGCATATACCATCGACAAACCTTCTCTTTCCATAGTGGTATAATTTCTTTCAACATCATTCAACTGGCAACTTGCAAAATATATTGGATGATCAAGTTTATGTTCGCCTGGTTGCACTAACACACATCCTATCGCAAAATTTGATGCATCAATATGAACATGGAATATCACATTCCAGTTTGGTGATCGTAGGATTGGTGCTGATGCTAAAGCCCTTTTTAAGGCATCATATGCCTTCTGACATTCATCTATCCATGTAAAGTCAATTAACAATCGGTACAACGGTTGAGCTAAATCCGTGTACATGTAGATGAATCGTCTATAATATCCTGTGTGTCCCATGAATCGTTAAACACCTTTGAAATTCATTGGTGGGGGTAGTTCCAAGATCAACTTGATCTTATTGAAATCTATGGATATTCCATTCTTGGAAACCACATGTCCTAGGATGACACCGTGCTTAACCCAAAATTGGCATTTTAGTGGGTTCAATGAAATCCTATATAATCTGCAACGTTCAAAAACCAATTGTAGATATTTCAAATGTTCCAGCCATCTCGAGTAAATGCATAGGTCATCTAGAAATATTTCTATCCAGATTCGCAAGTACTCCCTGAAGGCCGTACTCATCAGTCTTTGAAATGTTGCTGGGGCATTGGTTAGACCAAATGGCATCTTTCGATACGCGAATACACCCCATGTTCTGGCAAAAGCCATTTTATACTGGTCTTTGGCATCAATGGACACTTGGTTGTATCCAGAGAATCCATCCAGAAAACTATATGCCTCATGGCCTGCCACTCTTTCGAGCACATGCTCTGTGAATGGTAAAGGGTAATGATCCCTTACTATGGTGGCATTAACTTTTTTAAGGTCAACACACACTCGTATTTTTCCATTCTTTTTCATTACGATTATAATGGGGGATACCCATTCCGTATGCTCGATTTCATATATGAATCCTGCATTTAGGAGTTTTCCAATCTCCTCTTTCACTATCGTCTCATACTTAGGATTCATGTCATAAGGACATTGTTGCACTGGTTTCGCATCATCACGTATGCGTATTGTGTGTTGCACCACTTCTGGTGGCACACCCTACATGTCTTCGTAAGACCAGGCAAAACAATCCCTGTACTCTTGCAATAGAGTGATCAAGCTCCTTACTGAGGTCCACTGACACAAAGACGGGTTTAGGCATCTCTCCGGGCCCAGCTAGATTGACTTCCTTAACTTTTGCATGCCCTTCGTAGACTCCATCATCATATGTGTCTGTATACGCTCCGCTTTCTCACAAAATATGTCTCAGTCTTGAATAGTATAGGACTTAAAGTGTCCTGGGACATCCTTGTGATCATCTTCTTCCAGCAACTTCCTCGAAGCTTGTTCCAGTAAAGACGGTCGAGACTTCTTATCACCCATAGGCATACTCTTTTGTGGTGGTTTAGATGATGGTTTTTGTTGGTTTTAAGATGAGGTTTCAATAGGTTCCTTGGGTTTTCTAACCTTCGGCGTTCTTTTCTCACCTCCATCTCCTTTCTGTTTTTGCTCTTCTGAAGACGACTCTTCCATCTTCATGGATCCTACTGGTATCAGGATCTCTTCCATCCTTCTACCCTAGTCTTCTGTGAACTCGTGATCGACCGTGGTCGCTTGGACATATCTCAATCATTGAAGGTCAGATTCCACATTTGCTACCCCGTCGTCACCCATTTTTGTTGTGGTGTAAGAAGGAGTTGGTATCACGTTTCTTCGCTTAACATGCTATAAGTTCGGCTTCACTGGTAGTGCACTGTTAAGCTTCTTCTCGTGTTTGACTATTGTTACCTCTAAGTCACTCTCGTCCTTCAATATGTGAGGTCCTCTTTTCTCTGGTATATCTATGGTTGCAAGTAAATGCATCCAATTATGCGAGTACTCTGGCTCAGGTAGAGATGCATACCACATTTCATCCGCATCACCTCCCACTATCTTTTCATTTGCCACTTCAAACTGATTAACCGTTGTTGTCCTAGCAGTTGTTTCTGATTTGGCAGCAAACAAGTTGCCACCTAGTGGATGAGACTTCCACGTCGTTAAGTCCACTTTGGTCACTGAAGTATCCTTCCTAAGATAGAGCGTGTTGGATGACCAATCATGCACTACTCCTACTGCTCTCAGGAACAGTCTTCCTAGAATGATGTCATACGAGTCAATTGGATTCTTAAAGTCCATGACTACAAACCAGACGTGATAGGTGATACCAAAGGTTTTGACCTTTAAGTCCTTTACCACCCCCATCGGCCTTGTAGTGGTTCCATTAGCCAACTTGACTACTAATGAGGTTTTCTCCATGTGCGGGCTTCCCCACTTTTCCCAACATTGTTTCGTCATTATGCTCACTCCGACACCCCCATCTAGGATGGCTTCCATCTTCCTTTGATGATAAGATATTGGAATGACAGCATTAGAGCCATCACTCTCAAAATATTGGCCTAGCTTGTTGATAGGCACCATTGGGTAAGTTTGATGTCTTGGAAACTTAATGTCAGTCGACACTCTGGATTCTACCTGAGTCGCTTGACATTCTTCTACAAGAGCCTTAGCCTTCACCAAATTTTCCTTTTCCTGGATAGGATTAGGGTATTCATGAAATCCACTTGGTGTATTTGGTCTGGGCTCTTTTGTTTCTTCTCCCCTCAGACCTCCCTCGCCATTACCTCTTTGACTAGATTTGCGTTCTGAGCTTCCCGTGGTCCCTGAGGTTGCTACCGTGGCCGTATCCTCATCGGAACCACTCTGCACTATCACTTTATCCTTACTCTTACCCACTTTGATCGCTTGCTTTCTGGTTGGGTTATTTTGGGGTTTCGGATTTTGTGATGTTCTAGCTTGACCTTCTCTCTCTCTTTTGCGCAACTCTCGTGTGATTGCCTTGGTTTGCATGCGAGTGATCGTGTTCAAGGGCACTTGAGCAATGCGTCCGTGTTCGATCCCTAACAAGTTAAGACTTGTCATTCTTGGGTTTGAAGCATCAACAAGTGCTCTTCGCATCGAACAATCTTTATACAAGTGGTCTATACCACAGCCACTACATAATGGAATATTGGTAGCGACTGCAGTCGTAACTGGCGGTGCATTGTTGTGCCTGTATGGACAATCCTTGTAATAATGAGGTCCTGCGCATCCATAACATTGGACAGGTTGTCCTACTTGTGCCTTTTGTGGACACTCATTTGCCTTGTGTGGTCCATTGCACCTGTAGCATTGGATTGGTGGTCTGGCGTTTGTGTTATTCATATCCCTAGCCTTTACATTTACTGGTGCTGTTTGGTACACTGGGATATGTTGATCACCTTGAACAACATAGTGACTGAGGTAACTCATATATTCGTCATCCTCTTGCGTGGTTATCGGTTGTTCAACGTAAGCCTCGGTGATTCTAGGATCGGGTTCACTCCAACCCTGGGACATATCTTCCACCGTCACTTGATTCATAGGCGTAATTCTTGGTGGAGGTGGTTGAGGTCCTAGGATTGGTGGTAGTAATGGCACATTCTATGGCTGATATGGCATAGATCTAACATTACTAGCTCCTTGGGTGAATTGATTCGATTGTAATGGTGGAGCTGGCAACGCTAGTTGTTGCAGCCTTAGTTGGTATGTCTGAGTCTGTGTTGGCGGCAACATTCTGGGGTATCTACACTAGGATGTCTCATGGTTTCCCCATCTATTGCAGTGTTCGCACCATAAGGCTGGTGGTCTTGCTCTTAATCTTGGACATTCGTTCGAGGGATGGTTCCCTGAGCATACACTGCACCATACCATGTCTCTCCTTGGGTATAAGTGCGCATTCCCCTAGTGGTCTCGATGAGCTGCGTTCTTCGCTTGAGGATTTAGCCTTGCGACTATTAAGTCTGCAAGCTCATCTATATTCAAGTCCTTGGCTTCCTTGGATTGCTCCTTGGAAACCTTGGACGAACTTGCGTCAGGATCCTTGGATCCCATGATCGAGGGCACAAATGTCGTAGTGGTCTCATCTCCCTCTCTCATGTTATCACCTAACCTGATCGCTTCTTTACTGCATGTCTCGAAGGATGTTATGTTCAGCACGGTAAGCTGATCATGCAATTTAGAACTTCTCAACCCCAATAAGAACCAAGGTAAGAGTTGTTCATCACTGAGCTTTTCATGAGGCTCACACCTTGTGTTCAAATGTTTAATCTTAGCAATGTAGTTCTGCAAGGAGTCTTTACCTTGTTTGACATGATTTAACTGATTGACAGGGCTCCACTTCGAACCTTTTGGAGAATACTCCAAAATGAATGACCCTCTCAACGTATCCCACGTATTCTTTTCTTCGTCGTTAAGCCCTCGATACCATGCGCTTGCCTTGCCATCCAATTGGATTCCAAAGGCTCCAATCTTGTCGCCATCGGAGACATCTCCAAAGGCTACACAAATCTGCTCGAATCTCTCTACATACGTGATTGAATCACCTTCCCCATGGAACTTCATGATTAATTTGGCAATGGCAATGGATCTATTCCTAGACCCATGATTATCCCTAGCTGCAGGAAATGCAACTGGCGCTGGTGCCCCCCTTCCTATAGCTTGTACTAACGTCCTAAGCGCATCATCTGACAATACTGTCTGATGAATAGGAGGTGGCTGTTGATATGGCATCTGTGGTGGATTTGAATGTGTATAAATTGGTTATGGGGGATTGTAGGCTTGTTAGGGTTGGACCGGTCTTGGGTACTGTCTCATGTGAGGATCCACAAAATATGATGTGCTTGGTGTTTCATGCGGTGGGCTCACCATTGGATGAGTTTGCATGAATGTTGGTCCTACCGACATTGGGTTAAACCTAGGTGTCGGCCCTTGATAAGCCATGGTCGTGATTGGTGGTCGTGCCATTGGAGGTCTATCTTGAAAGTATGGCACTTGTCTTGGTGGTTGAGGCATTCTCTCAACATTTGCCTCCATCTGTTGTGTGTTCATGTATGATCTATAACTCCCTTGAAGATCGGATGGTCCTGCTTCCGAATCAAACCGAAAGGTTGGTCCGCCCTCAGCTTGTAGGTTCTGAGACTGTAGATCATGCGCAGAGGGTGGTGTCATCACCGTTGCTATGTGTTCTGTAACATCAGGAAATCCTGAAGTCACCGTATTCGTACGAGCCAACAAATTCATGTCATATGCATTCTCGAATAGTTGCGCTCGTGGGTCAAACCTTACAAAGAAGTTTGTAATTCCTTTCTAAATCCTACTAGAGGTTGACTGCATAGGGGACTGAGTCCCTGTGGTTTGAGCAATGGAAACTTGGATTTCATTTTGGTTAGGCATGTTGCCCTCCATGCTCATCGTGTTGTCTATGCTCGTTTCATATTCAAATAAAGGTCCTAGCACAGATGATGTACTATTCCGTGAAGATCTTTCTCTAGCAATTAGACTTGAGCCTAGAATAGCCTCTAAGTCCACGTTCGAAACGCTATCTTTTGAAACAACTTCAGGTCCTATGGTACGTTCGGACCTAAGGTGCATGTATATAACTGAGGTTCAGGTTGGAATGGAGTCCTGTTGTCAATGTGTTCAGACTGTCACAATCAGATTATGCAGTTCTAGTGGGAGAAATTAATGCAGTGCGCTGCAATAATTATTGCAGTGCCTTGACTTTTCTGGGCCTTTCTCCTCCCATGACTGGTCAACTCACTTTTGCTCTGAAGATGTTTATTGGTGATGATTTGCTGCATGGTGACTGATGCACTAATTTAATGCAGCGTGCTGCAATAATTAATGCAGCGCCCTGGCTTTTCTCACATTGTTGACTTTTTTATTTACCTTTGACCTTGAACACTTCATGGAAACACTTACAAACCCTAAGAACAAGTCAGTTCATTTGGTCACGCTGCAATAATTATTGCAGCACTGATGCAATAACAGGCTGACTAACAGGTTGGTGACTAATTAAGTGTTTAAAGATTCGAGTTCAGTGAATCAAGACTAATTTTGAAAAAAGTCAACTATAAGTTAATGCAGCGTCAGTGCATTAATGACTGACATGTTGGTGCATTAAATTTTTGACAGGTAGGTGACATCTGTCAGTGATTGTTGGGGCTTATTATAGCGCCCTGAATTAATGCAGTGCCCTAGAACACTATTATAGCACCTATGCTTCCGACCTCAGTTTTGACATTTTGACTCATTTTTTTGTGTTTTTTCTTATTTGTGATTTGTGCACAGTGATGTGTAGGTGCTCTTCTAACTACTTGAAGCTAAAAAACACTAAAAACAACAACATAAAAAACTCAAAATGAAGATGATGGTTTTTGACCTCACAAGTCTCTTCTTGGGTCAAATCTTGCCCAAAAGCTGACTGTGATAGGTTGTTTTTGATGTACTTGCACTACTTTTTCCAGATCTAAGCTTAAAACAACAAAAAATAATACTTTGAAAACTCGTTTTTAATTTTTCCAGCCCACAGGCCACTACTCTTTTCCTACTCGCCTTTGCAACCAACTAACGGTTTAAAAAGGGTAAATACGAGGAAAACAACACAAGAACCTAAGCAAGGTTGCCTACCTCCCCGGCAACGATGCCAAATTTGTTAAGTCTTCTTCGACGGAGACTCACATGTCGTGGGGATCTTGCAACTTGCCGCTTGAGAGTGCTCACCTCCAAGCCACTTCCTTGCTCGGGGGGGTCACTCATCATATGTAACCCTATCACGTGAGTTCAACAGAAGGATATTTTTTATTCCTAAAATTTACAGAAATAAATATACATAAGGGACTATTTAAAATAGTTTTGGAAAAAATTTACAGATTTGTATAGAAAAGGGGTACATTTTATTAATGAAAAAATTTACAGATAAGGGATTTTAAATATAGGCCTTGAACGCACGTGATATAGAGGGTTTATACATAGTGACCCCCCCGAGCTTCCTTGTGAGAGCTGGTTCTCAAAGTCGTGGTAGTGTTGTCACAGGCACCGTCCTCGGATTCTCATTCTTGCAACTAGGCAATCGTAAGGGGAAGGGGAATGAGAAGAAGAGAAGAGAGAACAAGAACATAGAAAGGAAGTAAGAGAAATAGAGACATGTTGGATTAAAAGAGCAATATCTTTTAATGCTGGCCCGAATTAAAAGAGGGTGACATGCTGGGTTAGGCTCATCTTTTAATTGTAATTGTGATGCGTACCTAACCCTGCTTTCGTTGCGGTGAGCCATTTTAATAGGCTCACTATAATATTATTTGATACTATGCCTCAACAGTCACCAATTTTGGAAGAGCAAGAGATGGGGCTACATCACGAAATAAACTTCAATCCGAACATTGAACCGGATCTGATTTGCCGCCTATATATCAGAGTCAGAAACTTGCATGCCTGCCATATCCGCACATTTGAGGATATGGTAGACACTCATTTTTGGCCACCTTGTTTGGGTAGGGAAATTTTTTTACTCCAAATACAACATTAGAACAATTTTAAAATTGGAGAATTATACATGTTGCATCTACAAGTGATGCACTTCTTACTTGCTACTCACTATCAAGCGAATCAATTTTTTGGTTTCTTTTTTGCAAGAGTAGTGTTAAGAGAAGCATGAAGGTACGGAGGATGAGCTTCAGGTTCATTAGGTTTCTTTTTCTCACTTCATTTGCAATCAAGGTTTGCATTTTGTGTCTTCCAATGGTGAAAATCAGGCACATCCTCTCGACGCCTTGACCATCCCCTCTTGTATGTGCATAGATTGGTGTTGTACTCACATGCCATTTGCATTATGTCATTTACAGAAGACCCCGAGCAACACCCTCCTCCCCAACCTGATTTTTTGCAAATCGCAAGGTGCGATGAATCTTGGTGTTGGCGAGGGAGAAATCCTTGGATAAGTGCTCCACTTGAAAGGCAAACATCCCTTCTATTGATGAGAGAGAAGCTATTCCTACCATTGAGGTAAGGACTAATTTCATTGTATTAAAAACCCACTGGCGGTGATGAAAACAGTAGGAGGAATGAGGGAGGAATTGGACAATTGAAGAAACATGAAGCCCAAAGCGTTTGGAGAAATGCTATCGTGGAGGTAGAAAAATCATTCGTGAGAAAAGGCTGGAAGAATTGTCGCAAAGGAACAAGTGGGAAATCGGAATTTGAATGCATGAAAGTTGTGACGCCTCCAAATTTGAATGCATTAACCCATTGCCATATACGATGATCAAAACTTTTGCTATGAGCCACAATTCTTTTGTTGAGAGGTGATAGAGTAGCCGGTACTGCATAGCTACGTTCCTTGTGTCATCTCATTGAAGTTGAATTTGAAATTTTCATTCTGCAAATTGTAGTATCCGCATCCTATATTCCATCGAGTTTTACTGGCGATATTTCCTGTGTAGCGAAAGAGGTTGATGCAATTTGCATGCAAATGGCTCTTTTCATGTCTCCGCAAAGATTTCTCATGCAATTTGTGTATCTGTGCACATCCTCCAGGTGCAAATTTGAATCCGATACAAGCGTAGCAATGTCTTATGGGCATTTTCCGTAGGTAAACATTTTAATTTTACGGTCGGATTTTGAAATTTTCGCAATTGAATTATGATATTGTTGGCTGGAAGCGAAATACCTCCTTATATGCGACAATCTAGGATATATGTGGTGGACGTAGCTAGGAAGCGTTGGATCTGTACGAGTTTAATGAACAGAAGGTATCGTGTTGCGTGACCTTGAGTGTGTTGGGAATGCCGTAACAAGCACGAAGATCAAGAAATGGATCGTCCAACACCAGGGATGCAGTTCCGGCGACATGGCGATCAGGCACCGGCGTCACGACGAAGCGCGCAGGGCGGCACGATGGAGGGCGGGGTCGCACACCACGCACGTGCGCCGGAACAACATATCCAAGGCGCTCCCCACCTCTGCCTGCATTCCTCCACTCTGCCTGTTCCACAAATGCGGCGCCACCCATTCCTTCTCCTGCACCTCCCGCCGGGCAAATAATTCCGCCCTCACCTCCTTCCATCCGACCGGGTAAAATACCTCCGGCGCCACCACCTTGTATGAATATCCATCCAAACCTCCCATCCTCCTCGCCACCCTTGACACTAGATATGGCCCGTTGTGCCCCCACTTGTTCCCGTTGAACGTCTCCGTGAATTCTTGCATGAAGCTTCGCAGTAACGGATGCCCCTTGTCGAACACCATCGCTGCATTGTTGAGCCGCGTCCACCTGCCTGCTTTGTCCACTCCTTGCGCCCCGATGCGGTTGGCTAGCCCCTCCAAGCTCCGCAGCACGATCATGTCTGTGTCCACGTAGATACCGCCGTATTTGTAGAGGGCGGCCAGTCGCAGCAGGTTGAGAGGTTCTGGGAGAGGGGGATGATGCCTGGGTCGATTTTTCCTGCTCGGAAGTCGGAAAACCATTTGTGGGCAGGCGTGTTGCGGAACAAAAAGGGAAGGTCGGGTGTTATGGCAGTAATTCGGAAGCCCCTGAGCACAAGAGGGCGCAGGAGTTGTCGGCGTTGTCCGCAATCCAGAGAACGAGACAAGATAACAACGCAAGCCGAAGGATGGGCTCGGAACACGCTCTCCAAACAGAGACGTTCGCGAGCTCCGAAGGAAGACAGTTTGGATATCCAAATCATAAGAAACCGCATCTCGCAGCGGCTGCCCGGTGCTGTATTGCCATTGCCCACATGCGAATTGTTTCCATTTGACCCTCCTCCGTCCAGAAAAGCGAGCATGCGCTCCGCAAACTGTCTCGAACGCTTGTCAGATTGCAATATGCCGAACTTTCCCCACTGCCGCTTCAACCATTTCGCCCTCCTTTTGGCCGCTCTTGCCTTCAATGGGGTGCCCTGCAGTACACTTGATGCCGATTGCTCCTCCTCAAAGCCCTTGCTCATTCCTATACCCTCGTGCAACAAGCTCTCACTGGCATGAGCGCAGCCCAGCGGCCCTTCCGATCTCTCGTTTTCCTTTGACTGATCAATTTGCGCCCCCTCGTACACTGTGACGTTCCGTCTCTTTGATGAATATGCTTCGTCTACAATTTGCACGTGGTTAAGGACTGCCATTGGCTTTTCATGTCTGGAATCGTTCGCGACGTCGACCAGCGATACACCTTCGATATTCGCCGTCTTCTGTTGATGGGCGTCAGGATATATTGGCATTGTACGGCTGCTCGGTTCGACTTGCCCAGCCCGCGACATTGTCATATTACATGCTTCCATCCTCGTGTCTGTGCTATCGCCGTCGTGAGTGCCCGTCTTAGAAGTTGTCGCATGGTCATCCTCCCCGTGGATCCCATCCTCCTCCAATCCGGCTGCGCTACCGCCACCGACTGATATGGATGGATCGGCATTTTTGATTCCATTGTGCGCCTTCGTTTCGAGCCTGAGTACCGCAAAAGAAACCTTTACGGCTGCGAGCAGTGTCCACTGCAAAGAACGTTGAACTGTAGCGGAAAGCTTGGTGAACTTCGGTGGCAAGACAGGACATGGATACGATGAGTGGAATGCAACCATTGCGTGAATCGTTAGTATGCAAATGAGACCGCAGACAAATAAGGTTGCTTGCCTACGACGGAAGCGAACCGGCTGCATCTTTGGCGAGATGGTCTCGAGGGCCGCCTGCTTGGGTCGTAAGAAACTAGATCTCCTGAGTGATACCATGGCCATATTAATCGTAGTACATATACACGGGGTGTCGAAGGGGTGCTAGCTTGCAGCTCCCAGCCAATCGTCTGATAGACGAAGCTCGACCTTAATTCGTGCAGTAGACATGCTGATGGCCGTCCTAAATCGAAGGCTACGTTGCCATACGAAATGTCCGGTGCAGCGGCCATGGAATGGAAGGTGCGGAAGGCCGGCATCATGTGTGCGCAGGCCGGCTGTGTGGAGGAGGAGGGCGAACAACAGTGTTGGGGACGGACATCTAGAGAAATGCATCTGTCTGTTCTGCCAAGCAAAGATGCAATTTGTCATTCCGGTGTTGATCTGGATTTTTGAGACGCAAGGCTACCACGCCTCGTGCGATCGCGCTAGCGAATCTCCCCCAAAGCCGCGGATGAAGGTGGAAGTATGACGTTTCATTCTTTATGTGAATTTAACAAGGGTTGCACTGTGCGCACCCGCTCACGCGCTCTCTTCCATAGACTTTGTTTTTTTCCTTATTGATGTAAATGTGTAGTTTATGCTAAAGGTATATCAGTTTCTTTTGTTTCAAAAATTCCAAAAATTTTAAAGAACACTAAAAATATAATGGAAGAGTTGCATTACTTGCACATGTGGCAAAATGAGATCATCAAATGTACGGACATATCTTGAGTTGGCAAACTCAACAAGAAACACACAGAATTTAAAGGCAATTAGTACATGTCTAGGTATGATTTTGAAATAATGATTCGAATGAAACTATGTGCGCAAGAGAATTTGTGCACAAAGAGGAGATTGTGAGGGGGGGGAAAAAAATCATACATAAAGTATGGCGGAAAGCCGGCACTACTCTCTTTGAAAATTTATAATTATAGGGGAACGTGCCTTTCCCTTGTTTCAAGAAAGCATCTCCAGTGGTGAAGGTGTAGCATTTGGGAGATCACATCCAATGTTGGATATGTTTCACAAAGAAATGAATGTAGTGATGCAAGCCCATACTTTTGTTTGCCTTAACAGTCATCACTAGTTGGATGTTGTCGTTGTCAATTAAGTGGCCTTTTAAGTAGTCTCCGTGCAATTGGCCACTTTGTTTTTTAATGAGCTTATTGACACCCTATTTTAGCAAAAGTTTAATAGCCGTTCCATCATTGAGCTCTACTACCTTATGTAGAGCTACTTCTTGTGTGCCCTTAGAGTTAGGGTTTGACCATGTTGCTAATAGAATCTCTATGCATTGGGTTTGACTCCTTTCAATGGCCAAAAACACCACACTTCTACCATCTACACCTCTATCATCATTCCACTGCTAGCCCCCTTACCTCCAACAATAGCCGCACCACCCCCTTATGCCCTTCCCTTACGACCTAATGTAATGCCATCCAGCCCCCGTCTCCCCTTATCATGTTGTTGCCCCCTTTGTAATAATAGCTCCACTATCAAGTCCTCTCCTAAGTTGGCGGCCTCTTGCAATACTGTCTTCCCTTCCTTGGTCTTTGCTTCAACATCCGCATTGAACTCCAAGACAATTGCACGAGCTTTGCCCTTCCCTTTGCAACAAAGATAAGCATGGGTGTCCTCCCTTCCTTGTCCCTACAATCCATTGGCTTCTCGTCTAGCTCTAGTACCTCCCTTATGTCTTCCATTGACCCCTCTTTCACTAGCTTCCTCAAAATGTCGCCTCCTATGAATACCACCCACATCTTGAATCCAATTTTTACTATGAATTTGTTGTAGTTGTGTGAAACAATGGTCGACAACTCCATTTGAGGATTAAAGATTATTTCCACACCCATACAAGAAGAGGGATGATGCCATGAGTCCATTTGATCGTGTACCATTTGGGGATGTTGGGCTACACTTTGAATGCAACTAGTATAGCAGACATAGCATTCTTTAAGCTAATGGCAGCTCCCGCTTCAGATTTTACGATGAGCTCTTGAGGATGAATAATAAGAAACCTCTTTCCATTCAAGCCAAATTGAGTTGCCAATCTATGTATCAAAAGCACCTTCTAGAAGGCTATGCCAACCAATCTAGAAACTTGCGGATCATAAGTGTCGGCCAAAGATGTGTGAGTTTGTAGCTAGCCAAAGTCGAGTTTTCCTCAAGTAGCTTGAATGTTGCAAAGTAGCCTTTCACAAACCATGTGAACGCATGATGATCGTGGCAAGCCAGACTTGTGGCACGATTGGGTCATGAAGTCTCAAAGGTTGCACTCACTAAGAGAAAATACGCACATCTTTGATCGGTGGAGAAAGGCAGGTTGGATTTTTAAAGATTTTTGTTAACCAACAAACGTGCAGATGCTGGAAGAACTTAAGTATGATTTGCAATTAGTAACATATATGGGTCTACAAAAAAATCGATCTTGATCCACTCCATGGATTATTGGATTCCCCGACCTATGCTATTGAATCTTCCAGCACTGATAAGCAAAACAAATTTTCAAACTCAATAGAACTCACGGTGAATGTGCTTCTTGGTTTGCTTTTTCATGAGTTAGCACAATTGTTGTCTTTATTTAGCCCTCTCTCTAGTTGTTTGATGACATGATATATTTAAAACATTATATTTTTATTACTTGAGCATGAGAGATCTATTGATGTACATTATTCTACCTGGCTCCACAAGATTTGAGTATTGTGAAAGATGTTCTAGTGTTGGTCAGGTGAATAGTAGCACATGACCAAATCCTTATTTAAATTTGATGGCTATTTAATATTTAATTACATGAATAACCTAGGCGAAGTTTAGGAATTTTGAAGCAAGAACAAATGTAACTAAGGAAATCCATTTCAAAATTTGAATTATATTTTTTATCAAATTAAGCATGCCAAAAATAAGTGAAACATAGTGTCTTGCATTGCATGTTTCTCTTTCTCTCCCTAGGAGCAACTAGTTGATCAATGTAGAAATGAATCCATTCTACTGCAAGCAGTACCAAATTATTATCATGAGATGCCTCGTGCATGCAATCGATTCTCGATTACCCTCCCTATGAACGAGGCTCAAGTGGGGTGCACAAAACACCAAGGAAAAGCCTCTTCGTGCATTGTCAAGGTTTGGCAGCTCCTCTTCCTCTCTAAAGGAAATTCCTGGTAGCTATGGCCTTCTCTTGCTAGGTGCCGAATCTCATCTATGACCTAATCTACACATTTATGAGGTTTTTCATCAAAAATACAAGGAATGAGTTTGGGTGAGTACTAATCGGCCACAAACTCTAATGTGACTTATTATGTTGATAGCTTTTCTCTTTTGAAAGTAGAACAAAAGGAGCTCAAAACCTCTAGTGATCCTTGATATGAACTTCCAAATAAGGATTTTGGGCTTTGCTTCGATTGTGTTCCATATGTCCTAGGATACTGGGCAAGAGGACCTTAAGTGATGATGTGTGCCCTTTCCTTGGTGAGTGGGTTTGAGAAACTTCCAAATTGGATCTCAAGCACTTACTTTGGATCATTGTATCTGTGTGCTTGTTGTTTATTTAAAAAGTATTGATTTCGCCGCCTTCATTCATGACCTACTCTGAAAGGTCTAGAGCTCAGATGCATAGTTTCTGCTCTCAATTGCTAGGGAATTTTTTCTTTTCAATTTCCTTGCAAATTGTGTTTTCTCTATCGAGAATCTTCGACAATATGCAAATTTCAAAGGTCCTATTTGTTTTGAAGAAGATATTTGTTAAAAAAGGTGTGGAGCCTAATGCCACCCTAATGCTACCCATGAAAGATCCAATGGGAAGGTGGTGGAGTTGATTTGTGGTAGAGTGAAGAGATATACACATATTATGAATGTGGGAAATTTGTGATGAGTAAGTATATATGGAAGGATCAAGGACTATCCATATGTGGAACAGGTGCTACGTTACTATGTGGACAAATAGTACATTGTTTGTCCTCATGGGATCTAGATGGATAGCCACTAATTGAGAGGAAATTGGTGGAATGTTTGAGCTCCATTCTCCATGCACTAGTTGTATCATGCATTGAGATGTTCGATGGGACAACATTGTCAATGCTAACAGAAGCAAGTTATAGGGTTCAATCGAGTCACCTTTCTTGATAGCTCTCACCATCCCCATTCTCACATCAATTGTCACCATGGAGCGAGTCAAAAATGATGCCGCCACTACCAAAGAGAAAGTCAGTAATGATTGGCACTAAGAGAAATATGAGAAAACAGAGGCTTGAGATCAATAAATTGGTCCTAGTTAATCATCAACCACTTGGAGGGAAGTGGTGGATGAGGCTAGTGGAAATGGCATGCACCTAGTACTTACTAACAATGTCGGCTTGAAACGATACAACATGCATGTACATTCATAACTCCCAAGCTATCGATCCACCCCTAGATATGTGTGCTCCCATTATCCATGTTAGGTCCTTGATGATCATTTGATCAATAAAGTATTTGAGGGGAGATAGTAGCGTAACAACCTACACTGGATACTAATCACTCTTTGCAGCAAAAGCCAACCCCCATATGTCAACCTTGACATTGTGATGACTTGCTATCTCATGTGCATGATTATGTGGAGCCAACTTGCATCCATGAACATGGGCTGTGTAGCCTCATCAAAGTCAATAGCATTCAACAATGCAATAGCAACAACATCAAGAAAAAAATCTCCACTCATGAGCTTGTCTCCCCACCTCCTTTATTCTTTGGACCTTTAGTGGATCACTCGAGGTATTTGTTGTGCCAAAGCTCAAGGTATCATGCCTAGATCATGCTTTGCCTTATTTCCGCTATAGTTTTCATACCATTAGATTGGTTTTGGAATGATGTTGTTGACTGTTGAATTTTTGTAGAAGGGAGCTTTGGTGGTTGACACCATATTAAGTTTGAATGTAGCATCCACAAGATGGCCTCTTTCCCTTTTTTTTTCCTAGATGCATGGTCAATTTCAACTTTGCAAGCTAGATGAAATATGAAAAGAATGCATAGATTTTTTTCACGGCATGGTGGGCAACAAAAACCTTCAAATGTTTTTAGATTCTCAATATAAGCAACAAGCAATGTATCTACAAATGATTTAGTTGGCCAAAATTAGGTGAGATCAAGTGGCTTGCTTAAGGAAAAGTAGAAGGGATGTTGGCTCAATTCAAAAGTAAATGGAACATCAAAAGAATGCGTAGATTTTCTTCGCCAAATGTTGCATGGTGCGCAACAAATGCCTTCAAACTTTTTTAGCTCTTTAGCAACAATGGCGAGCAATGTATCTAGCAATGAACCAATTGGCCAAAATTAGGTGAGATCTACTAGCTGTGTGCTTGAGGAAAAGTAGAGGGGACAATGGCCCAGCTCAGAGTTACATATTGCTCTCTCCATCCATATTAACTCAATTGCTCAACATCCATGTGCATGTGTGAGTAGACTTCTTCCATCATTTGCGGGATAGCTTCGATGGTATTTCTATGGCATTGGTATGAAATTTAGTTGAACAAACGTTTCATAGAATCCATATGATGGATTTAATTAGAGCTACAACATATGCAAAGAGTTACCAAAAATGCCAGTTCTAGATTGGAAATATGAAAACAACATTGAATTGGCAAAGCTATAAATCATCCTTTAGTGAGTGCACCAATTAGTAGAAGCTAAACATCAATAGTTTTTGACCCATTGCATTCTAGAGTCAATCATTTGGAAGTTTGTGCATGCATGTCCTTCAATCAAAAATCATGTGGGTTATTTCCTAAAAGTTGTCATGCAAGGCTTCATATTTGTATTATGGATGGAAGAAATTCTTTCCATCTTATGTATATCTCATTTCTATCTCTCTTTGAGCAACATTTACTAATATTGTTTGAGCCACAATTGCAATGGTGCAATGTATGCCATCAACATTTGCCACAGAATGTTGCTCTTTTGCTTTAAATTGCATTATGTTAATAATGTTTGCTCTTTGCTCTCCCTCTTATTGCATGATGCTTTAGGAGGAGTCATTGAGTGTTGAACATGAAGTTAAATTTTGGTTAGGGATGTTAATGATGATTTTTTAGGGTTTTGGGTGAAAATTGGTTTTATTGTTACAATGCAATAGTTAATGGTATCTTGATACATAAAAGTAGTAAATGGACAAGTCAATTCACACAAAAAAATCTTCACAAGGGACGAACTTTTTGAATATCAATGCACACTAGGTGTGACAAACAAGCTGCAACTTGAAAATCCAATCATTTGAATGCTCAATTTTGTGAGCCTAACAAGACTCATCTAAGTGAGAAGCTCTTGATCAAAGTTGAGTTGCACAGAGAGAGAGACAGAGAGAGAGAGAGAGAGAGAGAGAGAGAGAGAGAGAGAGAGAGAGAGATCTCACACACACACACACACATGTCTCAAAATGCTTAATGTAGTTATGATGCATGTGAGTACATGTGCAAGGATCACTACAAGGGATCAGGCTCATACCAATGCTGCTAGCTGCGGAAAATGACTTGTGAAAAAAAAGTAGGGGGCCGGTGTATTAGTGCATGTATCATCGTGGCCACAGACATGTGTAAAAGCGCTTGTATCATCCTCGTCAGATGTGCTTATACGCAAGTCTATACACACGTTTTACCAGTTTGTTGCACTGATACACACATGCTTAATAGAGTTTCCATGTGTATACACATAAGTTTGACAAACTTTATGCACATATACATGCAAACAGAGAGCAAAAATAAAAAATCCAAAGAGTGCTATTTGGTACCTGAATGCTATTCTAGCATTCAAGCACCCAATAGCACTCTCTTGATTTTTTTTGGGTGCATTGCACTATCCACAGAGAACATTTTGTGCATTGTCAATACACCAATCAAGAATGACATGAATGTAGACATTGTCAATACACGATTCAAGACAGGCATGAATGCAATACTATCAAAATTTTATGTGAGCTGAAATTAAAAAATGGCTTTCATTATGCGAAAACATATATACAATGGTCCATATGTCGAAGTAGCCCATGGCTTTAGTTACAAAAATATATATACAATCACATCCTCAACATGGATGTGATACTAAAAGTCTAAGTACTCAGAGTCGGATGATGACAAGCTGCTCCCTCTAGGATCAGATAAACTCACATCGGTGTACATGTCCAATGAGTAGTGTGGAGTAGGAGCACGCGCAAGAGCAGAAGTAGGAGCAATTGTTGTAGCGATGGGTGGATCATTAATAGCAAGAGCATTAGCAAGTGTAGTAGCGACTTGTGCCTATTCAAGTAAGATATCACATATAAGTATATCTATATGTAATTCAAAACTTAATCAACCAAAATCATTTGTTTAGAGTTTTCAAGTACTTTCGACCGTATGGTCTCATGGCTATCTCAAATTACGCATCCATAATACGTCCCTTTATTTTGAAGAGGGCTCATGTGTCATGTCTGCTATGATGACGAGCATATGCAGTCTCATGGGTTGTGGGCTTCCTCCCCATAATCCATTGCTATAACATAATCAACACAATTTGCAAGATTAAAAAAGTTATACAATCAATGAATTAAGTAAAAAATCAAATAAGGTGGCAAGATATGAACTCTGCCTCCCATGACTTAATGCCTCCATATCCAAAATACAAAGATCCCATGGTCTCCATCTAGATTGGTTATGGCTTGCCTGCTCTTCCCACCACCCTATGCTCATTTCTTTGCCTGCTTTTACTCATGTTTGTGGGTAGTGGTAGGTTTCTCCATGGGATAGCCACCCACCTCTTGATTTGCCCGATCATCATACGCGAGTTTCTTAAGGTGAGATCTTTAATTACTTAAGATCTCCCTTATTCACGTCCTTCCCCATACATTCAAGAACATCGCATGTGGGGGATTGGGGTATTGACTATCTACAACATCTATCACCTCCCCAACTAATCAATAATTTTGATCTTTAAATTTAATAAAACAATTTTTATACAAGTTTGACACGACCCATGCATGTACTCCATGACCTCTTTCCCACTCTCATCCATCACTATCCCACCCCTATCTATCACATCATAGTATATCTCTACCTCCACCTCTCTCTCCTCCTCATCATTGTCTCCTCTAACTCCTCTCCCACCGCATGCCCTACCACTTTGCCCACCAAAGCACCTACTACATCCTCCACTCCCACTCTCCCTACTGCGGCATCTACTCTGCTCTATACTACAAGTGGAGTCACAACTGGGGGATTGTGCACGTGACTATGGATGTGACATTGAGCATGATAGTGGTTGTGAGGGAGTATGTGATGGTGGTTGTGAGCACTAATGTGATGGTTTCTAGGAGGGAGTGCATGAGTGTGTCTGGGAAGGGGTATGTCTCTTCAATGGGCGTGGGAGAGGAAAAGCCTGTTGTCTCACCAGACTTGCAAGCACAGAAAGCAGTGGAGTGCCATGGACACTCAGGAGCAGGGCGACTATACCAGGGAATCTAGGAGGGGGATGGGCATACGTATACTCTATCAGCTCTATTGGGCCAAAGTGGTGAAATGAGCTAGCATCTCTGCCATCCAAGTGCCATACGCAAATGAATTGGATGAAGAACCTGGATTCATGAAGAATTTGCAAAAAAAAGCATAGCATATAAATTTGGACCCACTCTCACATGTCAAATTCTATATACTTATTCCCTTTCTCTTCCTCTTCTTTTCCCTTTCTTTCACTTTCTTTTTCTCTTCCATTCCCTTCCTTTCTCTTCATCTTCCCCTCTTTCCTTTATCTTCCGTTCTTCCCTCTTCCCCTTACCTTCTCTTCCCTTCCCCTTCCCTTCCCTTCCTTTCTCTTCCTTACCTTCTCTTCCCTTACCTTCTCCCATTACCTTCTCTTCCTCTCTTACCTTCTCTTCCTTACTCTCCCCTTACCTTCTCTTCCTTACCTTTCTCTTCCTTCCCTTACATCCTCCACCTTCTCTTTCTTACCTCCTCCCCTTACCTTCTCTTCCTTCCCTTATCTCCTCCACCTTATCCTTCTTACCTTCTCTTCCTTACCTCCTCTTCCCCTCTTACCTTTCCCTTACCTTCTATTCCTTACCTTTCCCTTTCTTCCCTTACCTCCTCCACCTTTCTCTTTTTATAAAGAACCTAAACTGTGACAAGCATAAAACGAAAACAAAAATGAATTATATAATTGTGAGAAGTAAAAAACAAAAACTCAAACTTGTGCCCAATCGCATGTAAACACCCGTTAACAAATGCATGTAAAAACCCGTCAAGAGATGCGTGTATATCCACGTGAAATAATTGTGTAGGCAGAGTATACGCGGATGTACATGTGACCCGACGAAAAATGCTTCGCAAAAAAGGTCGACCACTGACAAACATCCTTAAAAGCAAACCCCAAACTATCATTTTCTTTCACAAAAGTACAAAGACAATTACTCAAAGATGACAGAAGGAAAGAGGACAAAGGACGAAGACACTTGCATAAAGAAAAGGGACATTTGCATAAAGAAAAGGAAGGAAAGAGATGGGACAAACTAGCTCACCTCTGGAAAAAAGAATCTCCTTTTTGGCCTTTGTGCATAGGTTTCCTTCACCTATTTGTATGTTCCTTCCACTCGTGTGATCCTCCTTGCATTTGACTTTCCTTGTTTGTAGGAAGAGGGAAGATTTGGTAGCAACGAAGAAGATGAAAGATATGAAAGTGAAAGGGTTTTGGAGTAGGCAACAACTTTTGTTTTAGGTATGATATAAACTATCACATGTAGGAGCGTGTGCATAATCACATGTTCACACAAGGTAGTGCATGCATACATATGTTTTCACATAGGGTAGCCGCATGCATACATGTGATTTCACACAGTGCTAATACACAAGTTATCACACAGTCTATATGCGAGTATACACGTGATATAGAGACTTTTTATACTTTGGTTAAAAACTGATTATGATTATGTATTTACTCTTTTGTACACATGATGTCATCAATCTCCTTAAGCAATTTTGGTGAAGATGAGATAGTGCAGCACCGTAATCACGATGTGTGGTTGGCACAAAGGATCAAGTGCATGTGTAATCAATGTCAAGGATGCATTGTATGAGCGCATCGAATTACCTTGAATCAGATCTCCATGTATGGAGAATGGAATCAAATAGATTTAGAGGTGAGTAGATGTAAATTGATAGTATCCAAATGACTCACGATGTCCAAGCAAATTGCTCTTAATGGATGCCATGTATGTTCCCATTTGATATCTAGTCAATTTTGTCAATAAACCTTCAAGATTAGTGTGACTATCATCCATACAAATATTTATAGAGTGGTATGATCTAGTGTGTGCTCAAAAGGTGAGTATATGGCATATCATTGCCCTATTTTCTGTGAGCCCATGCTCCACAATCCATGTTTTTTCCAGGTAGCAATAAGAAGACCGAACTAGTTGAGCTCGAGTAAATTTCAATATGTTGGATATTGATAAAGAACCATGGTCATGGACTTAATACATATATCGACATCTATGGAAGAGCTTTAAAGAGGAATCCGTTCATAAGTAAAGAGGGGTGGTTTTATTGGGGGAAACTTTTAGGTGAGGGGTCTTGAAATACCCCTTGAATGCCTGTAATACATAGGTTTTCTTAGTAGTTCACCTCCTGAGATTTTGAAAAATAGTACATATGTTTGAATGTAAAACCCTGGACATGAAAAATTTATCTATCGTGAGCCAATAATTAAAAATGTGTGTTTACTTTATTTTTAGAAAATGTAAAAGATTTTCTTAAAATTTTAAACCTTGGACTCCAAATAGAAATTAAGGTTGATATGATTATCTTAAAGACTATAAAATCCAAATCCTAAACCCTAATCCCTCATTGTTTACTATTCCCTAGAACCTAATCTACCTCCTGCCAACTCTAACATCTTGCAAATTCCCAGCCAACATCCAGAATGGCAATAAAACCCAAAAAATGAGTGGAATAATTAGATTTCTTTTAGATCTTTTTTCATTTTCAACACATTTAATGATATAAAAAATTTGGAATTAAAAAAATTGGTTTCTTTTTAAAAAAAAACTCTAAAGCTCTCATCCAAATCCAAACGCGAGGATCGGATTTGCATGAAGCTTCATGCAAATCTGGTCCCAGGAATCACATTTTCTTGAAGATTCATGCAAGTCCAATCCCAAAGATTGGGTGATTTTCATGAAACTTCATGCTTCCGATTCTGAGGATTGCTTTGAATTTGGCACAAGTGCATCATAGATTGAGGGGGAGATATAGCCAAGGAGGGTTTAAAACTTATGTTGTTTATGCATCGATGTGGTGGTGTTGTTGTGAACATACACATTCGGTATGTTGTAATGCAACATGGCGTATGTGGAGCCATCATTCTTGACTGAAGATCGTTGGCTAGTGATCTTGCTTACCTTTTTGGAGGGCCTCACACAAGTTGGGTATGAGAAGCAATCAAAGGCTACAAGATGATGCTAGAGCTTCGAGATCTATTGTCAAAGATGAGCGGTAAAGGGAAGATAATAGTCTTGCACCCCACAAAGACCTAGAAGAGGAAGTGTTTGATGATATGGTGTGGCATCTTTTTAGGGATGATCCCAAAGGTATGGATGACAATGATATGGAACAAGAGCATCTTTACAAGGCTTCATCGACAGCAGTATTTGAAGGGTGCAAATTCTCTATTATATGTGCTTCACTTGAACTAAATCTACAAACAATTTATGGATGGAGCAATGCAAGTCTTGATGCATTATTGAAGTAAGCATTCTAACTTGCAAATTTGAATTAGTGGTTAAGGTTTCACAATGAATAAAGCTCAATATGTTTTAATCGTTAATTGATGATATGGGATACAGGCTATAATCAAACATGCTTCCAAAGGGGAATAGACTACCCACCTCAAGAGACATAGCAAGGTGCTATGTGACATCTCTTGGAGGATTGGATTATGATTGCATACATGCATGCATTAATGATTGCACTCTTTCGTGGGACACATAAGGAGGCTCGACATTGTCCCATCTGTGGTGAAGCAAGGTATAGAATAGATGTGGAGTTTTGATGTACCTCATAAAGTCTTGCGACTCTTTGCTATAATTCCTCGCATCAAACACATGTTCAAGTGCAAATCCATAGCTGAGCTCATGTCATGGCATTCATCACATTGATCGGATGATGGCATGTGGAAAATTCTCGTAGACACTCCTACTTAGAAGCATATTGAAGATGAGTGGCCCAACTTTAAAATAGAGCCTAAAAACTTGAGGCTTGGCCTATGTATGGATCGAGTGAATCCATTTGGTTTCAAAAGCACCACATACAGTGTGTGGCCAATTGTGTTGGTGAATTACAACCTTCCACCATCAATGGCGATCAAGAAGGGACATCTTATGTCATCCCTTCTAATTCTAGGGGAACATAAAGTAAAGCACATGGATGTTTACCTCGAACCATTGATTGATGGAACTATGGAGAGGTGTTGTAGTGGCGGATGTTAGTAGGCCTCCCTTCTCTCGACACTTCGACTTGAAAGCAATATTGATGTGGACAATGCATGACTTTATAGGATACAACGATTGTTATGGTAAGAATTCTAATTACCTCTCTACTCTTATACTATTGGGTATATTAATTATAACTATTGACTTAATTATTCTAACTTTTATTTATATTTTAATAGGTAAACATGCATGTCATATTTGTGGCCCTTTGCTAGTATATGAGTATGTTGATGGTTTATGTAAGACCATATTCAATAATCATCATCGATTTCTCCCATCAAATCATCCTAAATATGTTGCTAATAAGAGTAATATTCCTCCACAAACACTTCATGAAAAAGATTAGAAGCGCATTTGGGAGTCTACAAAAGTTCTTCCTCCAAATGGCATGAATAGGTACAATTATGTTTGTCAATCTTGTTTTGTGTAGTCTCTAATTGGATTAAAGATCACATAGAGCAGTCTTGTTCGGCATCTCTTATGTAGGTACTCCATTTTTTTAAGGCTACAATATTGGACCCATCTTAAGATCAACCATTATCTTGATCCCATGCACATCTTTAAGAATGTGGCATCTGGTATTTGGGAACATGTTACTTGTAAATGAGACAATGTCAGCGTATGGGAGGACTTGCAGGTCATAGGACAGATGTGTCAAGCTTGGCCACGAGAGGAGGATGGGCATGTTCATCTTCCGCATGCACCATGGATATTAAAGGAGAAGGAGAAGCACATAAAGCAGGCCATCACTACTTTGCATACTCCCACTGGATGCATAAGATCATTGAAGTGGCCCTTCACAACCACTAAGAAAATAGGTATTGAGCAACTATATGGGTTGAAGTCTCACGATTGGCACAAGATGCACCAAGAGTGTTTTCCAAGTCTTATACATTGAAATTAAATTTTGTAATGTCTTAAACCATATATACACGTGCTCTTATGTATGTAGTTCATACTACCTACTAGCATCGACCATTGTGTAGACAAGAGCTTGAAAAAATGTATTTATAAGATGGGTGAGTTTATGAGGTATGTAAAACCCATGTCAAATCACCCTTCATTATATCTTGCACTTTAATTTGATAGTTTTTCAAAATGAACATGCATGAAGTATAACATACTATTCATTTGTTTTTCAAATATGTTAGCCAAAGCAATGGATCTAGCCATGTTGGATGATACATGCATTATGGTAGTGGAAGTGGTTTGTTTGGTAGAGGAAACTTTTCTGCGAACCATTCTCACAAGCCAACTACATCTCATTGTGCATTTGGTGGACAAAATTGCTTTATGCGACATTGTGCATGCACATTGGATGTTCTTTCTAGAGTGCTTCATGAAGACCTTAAAAGACTTTATGGGGCAAAGTGCAAGGCCCGAAGGAAGCATGGCCAAGTGTTGGTTGATACAAGAGTCTCTTGTATATATTTTAGAATTTCTTGGTCAAGTGGAAGCTCTTTGCTGTGACTATGGAGCAATGAAGAGGTTTAAGAATGACCTCTATTATGCCTCAAGGAAAAGGACAGACTAAAGTAATTGACAAAGCATTGATTGATTATCTCAATTTCACTTGCATCCTTAATAGTGATGTGATGAGCATATGGGTTACAAGATATGAGGATGCAAAGACAAGAAGGCAAGCAAAAAGAGCGCTCTTTCAAAGGCAACATGGCTCTCGTAAGGTGTATCCTAAGCATCTAGCAACACTTTTGAATGATATCCATGTTGATTGGTTGCATGAGGAAATGGAGAGAGCGGAGAGAAATGAGAGGCTACATATCACGGTGGAAGAATGGGAGTATGCACAAGGATGCATGTTAAAGGTACATAGAACTAACATTTTACATCAATTGTAAGTGATTTGCTTTTAATATTTATTCACATTGCTTACACAAATATTGCTTCTATTTTGGTTCAATGCACTATGTTCAATGCTATATGGTGTGAAGGAAAGCATTTTCAAACACAAAGAATTGATAATAAGAGGAATACATGAGATTGCGATGTCATTAATAGCTTTGAGTGAGCCAATGGAAAAGTGGATGATTATTGTGGCACAATCCAAGACATATTTAGGCTTGGCTTTCATTGCTTCTTTGTGTATGTTTTGGATGTCAAATGGCAAATGAATGTGGTGGAAAAAGGACCTAATGCAATGATAAAATGCCATGCAAGTGGCTATGTAACTATTGACTCTACAAAGTTTTAGCAAACAAAGGAAGATAGGCTTGTATTGCCACAACAATGTGAGCAGGTATGCAATATTTTTTAATCAATGCGTTTTATGTACATATATATCTAACCTCACATACCCCTAGACTTTTGATATGCTAATTAATTGCAGTATGTGTATTTGAGTAGGTTCTCTATCAACCAATGGTGCATGACACTAAATGGTGGTACATCATCCTTGTTGCACCACAAAACAAAGTGATGTACAATACATTCACTGATATGGAGCATATGGAGGATGTAGCAGGCTACAATGAAGATGATGTCAAACATGCCAATGAAGATGTTGTGATCGATGATTAAGAAATAAGAGATGATCATGATAATGAGGATGAGCGTGCCATTTCTCATGATCATGAACCCTACCATTGATGATGATGGTGATGTTGATGAGGATAATCAGGGCATTAGTACCATTATCAATGGACAAAATATCGATAGTGCAATAAATTTAATCATAGCCTTACAAATTGATTTAATGGATATCGATGTTGATTGTTTGGCAAGGATGGTTCTTATTGAAGATGAGATCGAATTCTAACAAATCCATCATTGTATCATTCTAAATTAATCACAATTCTATTGTATATGTTGTCTTTTAATTATTATCTTATGATTTGTTTTTGAATATACATTGTTGTAAATGCATATAGTGGGATTGTGTAATGACATTAGGGGAGAAGTGAGGTCTCAAAAGGGCCTCCAATTAGTGTTCCTAATTTCATGGAATTAGGGAGGATTTGAGGTGTACCAATGAGAGTGCTCCTCTTAGTGGGGCAATGCCATGTTGATGTGGAAGGTGCATGCAGCCTCTATTGGCTAGGCCTCTTACACATGGGACCCTCTCCTTCTCCCCATTGGTTGTGTCTCTTACACAATGTGCTGCTAGAACCCAACCCACTCCCCTCTAACCCATGTTTAACCCTCCTCCCATGTGTACCTTCCCCTGTTAATACCCACTTAGCATTCAAGAGGTTGCATGTGCTAGCCTTTCCCTCCCTCCACATTTTGAACTTGTGGATCCCTTTCCACATCTCCTCTCCCTCCTGCTGTAGCTTTGCCTCCCATTCTTGCAACTCTGCCCCTCTCTTGGGTGTCCCTCTTCCTACTCTTCCCACTACAGCTGCTTCTACTCCTCCCCTCATCCATGCCCCTCTTGCATGCCCCTCTCTTGCATGCTTCTCATCATCACTCCTCTCTTGTTGCTACTCCTCAACCATCTCTTTGCTAGACTTGTTTCTCCACAGGATCACCCCTCTGTTGTTGCTGCTCTTCCTTCTAATGTACAATTGCCCTGCAATCATGGTGAGGGGAAATTCCACTAGGCCATCTAACATGGTGGCCTCAGTTGTGCTCCACAACACCAAAGATGCATTCGATGACTGGCTCCCTTGCACATACATCTTGAACGACTGGATAATCATGAAAGGATCTGCCAAAGGTCCACATAGGCTTCCAAAGAACAAGAGAGGTGACCTCTTACATGAGTGGAAGGGACGCATCTTGAAATTCAAGTTGGGGAAGAAGGGATGGCTTGCAAAGATGCAACATGTGTACATGGCACAGGACATGTTGTTGCCCCCATCAACAAATCAAAGATAGATACCTTTGCATTGTAAGTTTGTTTTTTATTAGTTTGATCTTCTGAAGGAACACAGATGGAGACAAGGAGTGAACACCAGTGAACGGATGTGCTCACACAAGAAAGCTCCAACAGATGTTCAATAGATAAGAATACAAAGTACTTGGCATATATAGTGTCCAAGTAGAACATAAAAATAAACTTAGTACTAGACTAGCCTACAAGGTCATATCTTTGTAAATATCTACAAATCCCCCCTCAAAGATATGACTGAAGTACTCTGGAAACGTCTCAGAAGTACCTAGGGCACCTAAAGTACCATGGTTGCACAAGTTCATCCATTAGGATATAGCAACCTATGGGGTAACACATGAATAACAATGTCATTTTATAACCCCCCCTGACATTGTTGTTATATCCCGTATCCCTAAGCCGTGTCGATGATGAGTAAAAAGTGGAGCTGACAGGCTTTTAGTGAAGATATCCGCCACATTATCCTCAGTAGGACAATAGATAAGATCAATGAAGCCATCCTGTATACAATCCCGAACATAATGATAATGATTCTCAATATGTTTCATGCGGGCATGAAAGACAGGATTTTTCCCAATTGAGGTGGCCTCATTATGTTGTGCATGATGCAAATCAAACATAAGCTTCCTTAACCACATTGCTTCTGTAGTGGCTGCGTTTGCTGCTCTATACTCTGCTTCACTAGAGGAAAGAGAAACACGGTCTTGCTTTTTACTGAGCCAAGAGATGCATGCTGAACCCAATGAGAAGCAATAGCTGGTGGTGGATTTTCTATCATCCATATCCCCTGACCAATCTGAGTCTGTGAAACCACTCAAAGAAATGTCACAATTTGCAGCATAGTGCAATCCATGAGTAAGAGTGCCCTGCAGATATCTGAGAACCCTCTTGGCTTCTTGCCAATGTGTGACTGTAGGACAATGCATAAACTGACTTAGCAACCCGATGGCATGTGCAATATCGGCCCTGGTAGAACACAGATAGATAAAACTACACACCAACTATCTATAAAGTGTGCCATCAAACTTCTCTGTTGTGTCATGGTTTGAAAGCTTGAGGCCTTTGGTCAATGGAGTGGCCACGGGTTTGCAATTTTCCATCTTAAATTTCTGCAAGAGGCTCTTTGCATACTTTGTCTGGGACATACATATCCCCTCCTGGGTTTGCCAAAACTCAATACCAAGACAATAGTGCAAGAGACCCAAATCTGTCATATCAAATGTCTGACACAATGCGGTTTTGATGGCTGCAATTTGCTGAGTACTATTGCCTGTGAGTAGTATATCATCCACATAAAGAACTAAAATCAGCAAATCTGATTTTTCTTGCAGAACATATAGATTGGACTCTGTATGTGTGTTCACAAAGCCCTGGGACAGCAAGTACTGATGTATCTTGTGATACCAAATGTCCCTTAATTTCAAACCCTTGGGGTTGCTGCACATAAACTTCCTCTTGTAAATCACTGTTCAAGAAGGCAGTCTTGACATCCATTTGAAAGACGAGCCAGCCATAACTTGCAGCAAGAGAGATGATAGACCGAATGGTAGTCATTTTGGCTACCTGAGCAAATGTTTCCTCATAATCAACTCCCTCCTCTTGGGCATACCCCTTGGCAACTAACCGGGCCTTGTGTTTTTCAATAGTGCCATCTGCATGATACTTAACTTTATAGATCCATTTGGTGCCAACAACATTCTTCCCAATGGGCTTATCAACCAAATCCCATGTGGCATTCCTTTCAATGGATCTAATTTCAGATTTCATGGCTTCCTGCCATGCGGGATGTTTCATGGCATCCTCAAATCTTTGAGGCTCAGTTTCAGCTGCCATAACTGAAGCCATCAAAGCATAATTCACCTGTGATGATGCATTCTTTGTGGCTGTCCTGGTTCTCCCTAAAGTTGGCTAAACATTTGCCTCTCTAAGGGTCAAGCATGCCCATTTTGGAACTGAATTTTCAGCACTACCACTAGCTGGACCACTGTTGGTAGTATCCTTAATATGACAGGGGTAATGGTTCCAAACATGTGGCTATCCTGCCCCACTAGCTGGCTGCCCTTCTGGAACATTTGAGGGAAATCCCCCCTCAACACATGGCACCAAATCTGAACTGGGTGAGGAGGATGGAGAATCCATCTCATTACTATCAAATTGAACAATATCAAGAGGCACATCATCATATGGTGGCAAGTCAACATTGACCGGTTGCATGGTTTCATTTTCAACAAAGACAACATCTCTATTGCTAATAATCCTCCGAGTAACAGGATCATACAAACGAAATCCTTTACTCTCAATACTATACCCCACAAATATGCATTCGACACTCTTGTCATCAAGTTTAGTTCTATGTTGAGTAGGAATTAGAGCATAAGCAACCGACCCAAAAATTCTAAAGTGATTTACCTTGGGCTTGTACCCATAGTATGCCTCAAATGGTGTCCTGTCAACCAAAGCTTTTGTTGGGCATCTGTTCAAGATGTATGTGGCTGTAGTAATGGCTTCTCCCCAAAATCCTTTTGAGATTTTCTTGAATTTCAGCATGCACCTTGTCATTTCTACAAGAGTCCTATTCTTCCTTTCGGCAATAGGATTGTGCCTATGTGTGTATGGCACAATTAAATGATGTTTGATGCCATGTTCTTGCAAATAGCTTTCAAATACCTCTGAAGTGTACTCTCCCCCTCTATCTGTGTTAAGTATTTGTATCTTGAAATTGGTCTGATTCTCAGCCATAGCCTTGAATATCTTGAACCAATAAAACACCTCGGATTTGTTCTTCATGAGGAAAAGCCATGTAAATCTGGAGTAGTCATCAATGAAGGTAACAAAGTACCTTGCCCCTCTATGAGTAGTAACATTCATGGGGCCACAAACATCACTATGCACTATTTGCAATGCTCTTATTGCTTTCACATCACCTTTCCCATCCTTTTTGAAAGGTAAGCGGTGCAATTTGCCAAGAGCACACCCTTCACATACTTCATTGACTAGATGCTGTAATTTTGGCATTCCAATAACCATATTGTTGTTAAACAAATAGGTCAGAGCCCTATGATGAATATGGCCAAACTTGGCATGCCATAAATCACCCTGAGATACACATGATACAGCCATAGCATGCTGAGTATACGGTTGAGCATCAAGCTTGTACAGCCCCTTTTCATAAGTACCTATAGCCACAATAGCATAACCCTTTTTAGGATCCTTAATCCTACATTGGCTACTGTGAAACTCTACCAACATATGTTGGTCATGAGCAATGGAAGAAACTGAAATCAGGTTCTTTTTCAAATCTGGAACATACCAAACATCATGGATGTATTGTTTCTTTCCTGAACCATCCAAGAGAATAGGAACATGTCCCACTCCCGTGATATCCTGAGTGGCATCATTGGCACAAACAACATGTCTTCCATGGACCGGTTTAATGTCCTCAAACCAATCTCTGTGATGGGTCATATGCTTAGAAGCACCACTATCCAAATACCAAGGATCAGTGGTCGCCAAAGATGCATCAATACCCTCTGACACTGGCTCAATAAGAGCATGAGCATGTGTAGCATGTGAAGATCTCATGATCCACAACACCAAAGGCAAAATCCTTGTCATCTTGGGCATAATGTGCATGAGAAGAGGCATTTGAATTTTTAGCAGGTGCCACAAAATTACTGTTTGTAGTCCCCCTCTTCTTCTCATTAGCAATCCTCTTCTGACACTCTGCAATGTAATGACCAGGCTTTTTGCAATAGTTACATTTACCCTTCTTCTTAGATGCAGGACTTGCTTGAGAGCTTGCATTCCCCTCACTTTTGGGCTGAAATCCATGGCTGTTTTTTTTCTGAAAGTTTCCTCCTTTTGACTGAAATTTGCCCTTTCCCTGCATGGCAAGAGCTTGCTCACCTTGGCGGGATGAATGAGCAAAATTAGAGGTTCTTTCCTCTTCTTGCAGGAGCAGCCTGACCAACTCATCAAATGAGACAGGGGCAGCCCTAAGCATGATAGACAAAGAGGTAACAAATGTGCTAAATGACGGAGCCAGGCTATTGAGAGTGATAGTGACCAGCTTTCTGTCCTCTATCTCCTCATCAACACCTGCTAATTGATCTCTAAGATCAGTAATCTTAGCAATGTGCTTTGCAATTGTCTGCCCTTCTTCCATCTTCAACTCCTTGAGTTGATTTGTCAAAGCTAGCACTCTAGCTTCATTCTTGACCTGGTACATGGATGCCAATTTATCCCAAGCATCTTTAGCATATTTACAGGACTTGATAGTAGACATAATGTGCCTCTTCACTGAGAGGGAAATGAAAGACAAAGCCTGGGCATTTCTCCTATCAAACCTCCTTTGCTCCTCCAATAAAGCAGGAGTAGGAGTTGTGGATGAAGATGTGATGGATGAAGATGAACTAGTTGCAGCAGCAGCTGGCCTAGTTTCATCACCACTCACAATATCCCACAGTCCCTTGCCAACTAAAATGTTGCGGAGCATAAATGACCACAAGGCATAGTTTGATCCTTCCAATTTATCCCCTTCAGTGATAGTGCCAAAGCTCTCCAAAAGAGACATGGTGACTTCACAAATAACTGACTGCAAATAGAACAAAGCACCCAAGAACAAACAGGCTCTGTGCAATTACTTCCAAATGTATCCAATCACTCTGACAACACTTTCCAAGTTGGAGTACCTGTTCACTTAGATCCTGGAGTAGAGGCTTCTGAGAGGAATGTCAGCCTGATTTGGGGCTGAAAATTGCAGAGAAGTCCACCAATACAACAGTAGAAGAAGTCGAAATGAAGAAGGTGACTGCTGCAGGCAATAAAAACAGCAAGAAACTATGCCAAAAAGAGGGCGAAATCAAGGCGACCTGAAGTAGGAGCTCCCGGGGTCAAAAACGAGCTGATTTTTGTGTCAGGAGCAGGGAAACCAGGTCCAAAATGGGGGCAAAATCAGGGCGACCTGATCTGAAGCATTCCAGGCTGGAGACCAATTGAAAACAAGCTGAAAATCAGCAGCAAAGGGTGTCTACAATGTCCTGGAGATAGGCAACCTGAAGAAGACCACCCGAGGCAGCAATGTTTGAAGTTATCTGACAAATCTTCACAGCAACTGGCTAAAAAACGAGCTGGAAACTGAAGCGAGCTAAATGTAGGATTAAGAGCAACACAAGAACACCAGAGAACTTGCCGCAAGACGGAAGGCAAGTCTGAATCTAGGTTCAAGTGACTAATGCTCTGATACCACTTGAAGGAACACAGATGGAGACAAGGAGTGAAGACCAGTGGATGTGCTCACACAAGAAAGCTCCAACAGATGTTCAATAGATAAGAATACAAAATACTTGGCATATATAGTGTCCAAGAACATAAAAATAAACTTAGTACTAGACTAGCCTACAAGGCCATATCTTTGTATATATCTACATCTTCTGCCTCTTCCATATTCACTTTGGATGGCTTGTTTTCCCATGACAAATATATTCCCTTCAGACTTCGAAGAATGGGAACCACTTGAGTTATTCATTGGAAAGTTTGATGCGGTTCATGAAGGTATAGGCAAGCTCTTGCATGATGGGAGTCCTCCTCATCTTTGCGATAGAGAAATATGTATTGATACAATGCACGTTACATTACTCCCAAAAGAAAAGCATTATTTGGCCATCTTGAATGCATTGCAGCACCATAGCTGGACAAGATTGACTGTGGCATGGAGGATACCAAGACATTGACATCTTTCAAGGAAAAGATCAGAAAAGATATGGCCATGGCAATGAAGTTCACATTTGGATCCAAATGGTCAAGGTTATCTTGGTATATGCCTTTACACATTTTCGCTCAATGTTTTAAAACTATCCGAATGCATAGAAGTGCTACTATGTGGACTTGTAAGAATGTTGATGCAAATGTGCTTGAGGATTTGCTTGGTAAGAGTTGAGATTTAAGGACAGGTCAACAGAATGGTGATCTGTTTCGGTGTTATGCATGCAAAGACAATGTTGTGGCTAGATACCACATCGCACGACAAGTATTCTATTTGGCATTCCAATATAGGCATTGGAAAAAGACATGCGACTCTTGGTTACCCCTTGATTCCAATGAGGAAGACACCAATGTGATTTTATCTATTGAACTTGATCATGTAGATTTGAAGTATGTGAATGTCACCTCACAATGGACACTAAAGGATGTGCGGGAACACCTTCTGGTCATGGAAGGCCTTTTAGAGTCTTTTATCTTTTGTAAAGGCCTCAAAGGCAACATTGGAAAAAAGTGATCCTAATCCTAATGCCTAAGGGTAGGGTCGGAGCGGATGTGAGTCACTAGATGGAGGTCCCTGTCCATCAGCGTCACTCGCTTTGCATGGATGGCACACAAGTTTGCATCTTCAAAAAGACTTGTGGCCATCTGCTCTACAGCCTCCTAGATTGCCCCTAGTGTAACTGCACTCCACCGTACATCCCACTTCAGTGATTGGAGATCTCCCAGACTACATGCTAGAATGCAGCATGGGGGATGATATTCTCCACAGTCATTTGAAACTTCTGTATCTCTTGAAGAACCTTCACACCATGCTTCCTCCATCTCTTGACCTTTGGAGGAAGGGGTGGCTTTGGTGTGTCAGTCCATGGCCTCATGTCGTTCTTGAACTTTTTTTTACACTCTTCTCTTCCTTGCTCCTTTGCCATGTCCTGACCTTTTTGTGCCCTCTCCTTCTCGAACTACTCCCTACAAGTATTAAGAGTGGTCTTTGTCCTCACCTGCTTCAACTACACAGGTACAGCTGGTTCTGAAGCTTTAGTAGCAAGGGATGCTGCTACCTGAGCAGCAGCCTGAAAGGTGAGTACTTCCATCGTTTGCTAAAGAGTAGGAACAATTGGTGCAATAATGGACTTCTTTGCTATCTGCTTCACAGGCACGGTGGAACCAAGGTCTTGAATGTCTCCCAGCCTTCAAATAGAGTCTGCTCCTCATTTTGGGGCTAAGGCAGAGGCTGTCAGTCAGGGAGAGGATTTGTATGAGAGTCACAATTAGGCAGTGGGGGAGGGGATTGAGGAGGAGGATTAACGATAGTGTGGGAGTCAGGACTAGGCAAAGGAGGAGGGAGTGGACGAGGAGAATGTGGTGGGGTGTTGGTCTATGGAGTCCATAGTAGAGGAGAATGTAGAGCTGGAAGAGTTGGCTATCGAGTATGAGGATGTAGAAGCAGATTGAGGACATTGGAGAGAGGAAGGAGGCTAGGGAGCTAATGGTCTACTAGTGAATCTAATTCTAGCCATCATAAGAAGTATGGGGCATAAGTCCCTTTAACAGACCCTTTAACCCCTCTTTTAAGGACCCCATGCATATAACCTAATTCGGATGGATATTTTGGCCCCTTCCCACTCCCAGTCCTTCCCATGACTATGCTTGCCACCCCGCCCCCCCGTCGCGAGTGCATATACAATATTTTTTGGCACATTCTTGTTTGAAGTATTTAGAACATGAACCATTGCATCACAGAGCCATGTACAAACACTTAATTCAATGCAAGAGCATGTAAGAAAATCCATTTTATTCATGAGAGCACCAAATACAATTCATCCTCAAGAACATCGAGGGATCCATTTCGAGCCTTGCCTAGACCTACTTTGCAACCATCGTGAAACTCCAACAATCCCTGTAGATGCCTTCCAAACACCTTGTCTTTTCTTCTTGGACACCTTCTGAATTGCTCAAACAAGTTCTGATTCCCTTGCCTTTCTAATGTTCAAAGTCCTTCCTATTATAGTTCTATAGAACCAATCAAACATCTCGTGCAATGTATTGCTATGAGTGAATCCACCTCCATGCCTTGTATTCCTAAAGTACACAGCCCTAGTACGATAATGTGACTTCTCCATACCTTGTGTGTTCCAAATAGATAAAGGCCCCCATTTTTTCAAGAACCATGGACCATGTGCAAAAAGAATGTGCTGCAAACATGAAATCATATCAAAAGCAGAATTCACACGTAACATCTACAAAATATGTCAATAAAAAGATGATTACCATGTAATGTGTTATATGTGTCTCTCCCCATGCTTTTACCATTAGCTGTGTAAATTCTGTCACTGCCATCCTGAACTTTTCATAATACATTTCATCCGATTGACTCTGGCGAAGTAGTTTCACAAAAGCGTCGAGTTTGGGCCACACTTTTGCTCGGTCATTGTTGAAGGGTGTGAAGCATTATTGATGATGCACTCACATAGAGCTTTCCAACACTCCCAACTTGAGTGACTATAAGACAATGTATGCTTTTCTTTTCCAAGATTATGGTTGGATAAGAATCGCCTTGCCTTTGCTCCACCCATGGATACTTTGGCAAGAAGGTTTTGTGTTTTCTGACATTTTCTTGTCCTCCTTAAGTCTCACATGTCCACCATGGAATCCCATATCTGAAAGTAACTTCTTGGCCTCGGCAATACAATGTGCCAACAATTTTGCAGGGATCAAAGTCCAAGCATAAACAAGATGCAAGTATAACAACGTGTCAAGTATCTATAGTTCTGCATGTAGGGTACATATATGTATACTCTCTAGTAGAATGGGCAAGATCGGATAGCACTTTGAATCTTTCTTGTCACGATTAGGGGCTAGACGCTGGTCAAAAGAAAGAATGCCATTCTCCCATTGCAAGCCTGCCTTTTGGGTCTTCTGGGAAGACATACAATAAGGGCATTTGAGTTTGGTAGAGGCTCGTGTGTCACAACCAAGCAAGCACTTCAATGTCTTCAAGTCACTGGCAAGATGCCACTCGACTTGAAATGTGCCATGGCCATCCACCACCAATGTTTGCCCTTCCTCTTGCCTTTTAATAATCTCTGCTATGCTAGCTCTTTGAAAAAACCACTTCAATGACTCATGGCACTCTTTTGGAGTTTCAAATGCGGTGAGACACCATATGTCTCTCTTTGATTGCACCGAGAAGTCTTGTACTACTTC